>NW_024868077.1:330196-356268 GCF_013358625.1 Macadamia integrifolia
TTCTTCCTTCTTCGTATGATTAGTTTTTTTTTTTTTTTCTTCCTATGGTGACAAAGATGATTGGTTGGTTGGTAAGTGTAGGTTCAGGTTCCACTTATCTATGGAAACAATTGGTGGTAGCAGTGGGGGTGAAAATACAAGTACGGCTGCTACTGCACAATCAACGATTGATCCAAGCAAGGATCCGAAAAGGAGAGCTAAGTCAAATGATCCTGGATGGAAATATGGGTATTGGCCTGACGTATCTGACAGAAATTGGATTAAATGTACCCTTTGTGGGAAGGATGTCAGGGGAGGAATAAAACGATTGAAGCAACATCTTATTGGTGGCTATGGAGATGTAGCCAAGTGTGTGAAAACAACTAAAGCAATTGCTAAAGAGATGAGAGATGCAATATTGAAGAACCAGAGGAAGAGGAACTTTGATTGTTTGGATGATTTGGATGTTAGTGATGGACCTACAGAAGTAACCCGTTCACAACATAATATAGTATCTGATTTGGGGGTCTCATTTCCTATCCCTAGCTCTGGGACAACTTCAAGAAGAAATAAAGCTATCATTCAAACACAATCCAAACAACAAGTAAGGGGTCCCATGGATAAGCATGTGAGGAGGACTCCTGAAGAAGTGGTTGCAGAAAGGAGGGATAAAGGTTCATATCAAACAACAATGGAGAACCGAGTAAGAGGAGAAGAAGAAAGAGATAAACTTCGTTCTTATTTTGCAAGGTGGGCTTATGAGAGTGGTGTTCCATTTAATGCTTTAAAGTTGAGGAGTTTTGAGGAATTGGTAGAGGCAATTGGTCAATATGGACCAGGTTTCAAGCCCCCTTCAATTCATGACTATAGGGGGCCTCTATTGAAGTCTGAAAAGGATAAAATTGATGAGTTAAAGGTGAAGTGTCAAGGATATTGGAGGAAACATGGGTGCACACTCATGTCAGATGGGTGGACAAACAAGAGAGGAAGGCACCTAATTAATTTTCTTGTCAATTGTCCGGAGGGGACTTTTTTTTTGGAGTCTGTGGATGCATCTAGCCAATCACAAACAGCTGAAATGTTATTTAAGCTACTTGATAGCAAGGTTGAAGAGATTGGTGAAGATAATGTGGTTCAAGTAGTCTCTGATAATGCTGCCAACTATGTTGCAGCGGGTCGACTACTAATGGAGAAAAGGAAGAGGTTATTTTGGAGTCCATGTGTAGCTCATTGCATAGACCTTATGATGGAGGAAGTAGGCAAATTACGCTCTTATATGTCTGTTATATTGAAGGGCAGGAAATTGACTGCATTCATCTACAGGCACACTCGTCTTCTTGAAGCCATGAGGCAAAAAACAGGAGACTTAGTGAGGGCTGGAGTGACTAGATTTGCCTCTTCCTTTTTAACACTCCAGAGCTTATACAAGCACAGAGAATCTCTGAAAAAATTATTTGTTGATGATGAATGGTCCCGTTCTAAGCTTGCATCTACAGAGGCAGGGAAGAATGCTTCTGAGACTGTGTTTGCTACAACATTCTAGAATGGTGTGATGGATTGTATAAGAGCATCACAGCCTCTTCTTCAACTCTTGAGGATTGTAGATGGTGATGAGTTGCCTGCTATGCCTGAAGTATATATGGCAATACAAGTGGCAAAGAAGAACATCAAAAAAAATTTTGGAGATGATGAAAGGAAATGGAAGAAAATCATAGCCATTGTTGATCACCGTTGTGAGACTATGATGAATGGATCAATATATTTAGCTGCCTTTTTCCTCAATCCAAACAAGTTCTTTAAGGCAATAGAAGATAATCCTGATAATGAGTTGGACTTAGCTCAAAAAGCAAGTGATGCCTTCAATGATGTTCTTGTAAGGTTGGTGCCTGATGAGACCTTGCAAGATAAGATCATTGTCCAGGTTGACAAGTATACCACTGTTCAAGGAAGTTTTGCAAAGGATATGACGATTAGACAAAGGGACAAGTTGAATCCTAGTAAGTATATTTCCTTTTAAAGTTCTAATTAGTTTAGACCTTAAAATGTTGATTTTTTACTTAACCTATTTTTTTATATTATATATTTATAGTCTCTTAGTGGTCTCGACATGGAAGTACTGCTCCTGACCTTTCAAAGCTTGCATTGCGCATACTTGGTCTTTGTTGCTCATCTTCTGGTTGTGAGCGCAATTGGAGCACATTTGAATTTGTGAGTATTGACTATTGAGTTCTGATTACAATAGTACATGTACTTCACTTAATATGGTTTTATTGAAGATAAGTAGATAACTTCATATTATTAATGTTTTTCAGATTCACACCAAGAAGAGGAATAGGTTAGAGCATCAGCGGTTAAATGATCTTGTCTACATTCAATATAATCGCCGACTTCAAGCAAGGTTCCAAGAAAGAAAAGAACAATGTAGAAACTACAATCCATTGTTGCTCGATGATCTTAATTGGAATAGTGAGTGGATGATTGGTGAATCAGAGGATGAATTAGTGCATCCTGAGAATGATATCACTTGGAGAGATGTTGATAGAGCACTTGGAGCATCTTCATCATACCAAGGCCATAATAGACCAAGGAGGGCTCCAGCATCTACCAGTGGAACCAATCTTTGCTATACCCGGCGTGGTAGGAGGGTTGAGCTTGAGGATTTGTCAGATGAAGAAGTGGATGAGATGAGTGAAGAGGATATTCGTGATGATGAAAACATTGAGGATGATTATGGCATAGCTCCAAATGATGCAAGCCAGCAACAAAATGCAGTTGAAGAAGAAGATTTTAATTTAATTACTGATTTGGATTGAAATTCTTTGAGTCTTAGAACTTTGACGTATTTTGAGTCTTTAAACTTTAAAGTTTTTTGAGTCCTTGAACTTTTAAGTATTTGACTTTCTTTGTTTACTAAATTCTTAGCATTTTAGTTTATTTTATGTTTTAGCTTCATTGAAGTTTAAAGTTTTTTAGAATGATTAAGAATCCCCAGGTTAGTCACTTCTCATCCATTTAATTTGGCATCTCGATTTTTACTTTCGATGTATTTTAATTCTAAGTTCTTAATTACTTCTTTAACAGGAGTAGAAATATAGTGGATGACCTTAGGGCTTAGGCACTCATTATGGCATCATAGAGGTAAGTATAATAAATACTTGTATATTTTATGTCTTCTTTTCTTTATATTTATAATTTTGTTTCATAATTATGTATTTATATTATATGTTAATATGTTAAGATGATTGATGATTGAATATTGATGATTCATGATTGAATATTGATGATTGATGATTGATGATTGATGATGAATTGATGATGAACTTAGTTTATTCACTTTATTGATTTGTTTTCTTGATAAATATCTTACATTGGTATAAATATAAACATTTAATATTTATTTAGCATATGAGTAATAGGATTTAACTAGTATTTGAGTCAAATAGATTGGTTTTATAAAAAAAAGTACACAAGAACGCTTTATTCAATAAGGCGACGCTTTATGTCCGCCTTATTGCTAAGGCGCTCCGACAGGCCCTCAAACGCCTTAGTCGCACCAGCGCCTTAAAAACTATGAACCTATTGTCCTAATTGTTACCCGGTTTCCAGATATATTTCCCTTCTAAGAAAAACTGTTTAATTAATTACTCTTTCGTTTCAACCTCCTCGTTCCTCTTAAATTAAAACTCACAGGAAAGCCAAGTATTTACTCTTCGGAGCTCCTCTTCTTCAGAGTAAAATCGTTCTTAATATTGAAAACCTCACGAATCTGCTTCGTAGTCGCCCCTAATCATGCTAGCTGCCTTCTCCACCGTCATATCCAACAAGCCCTTAATGTGAAGATAATTTGCATCCTAATCGAGAATATGTTCCATTTAGAACCCAACCAAATTTCGTTCTTTCAAGTAGAATTTTGGGTTTGGGATTACTTTATGATACAGGAAGTTTGAGGTTGGGTCAAATAACACTTTTGAGTTTGGGTTTCCAAACTCAGGCAAATGTTCACTCCAGTAGAGCAAATACCTCACAAATAGTTATGAGGCTTGACTTGGGATGCATTAGTCATGGCCGAGTCCAATCCAAATTTATTGCTTTGTTAAACAATTATGGGATAAAATTTTACATATGAGAGAGACAGAGAGAGAGAGATGCATCCACTTCACTCTGAGAAAAACTTACAGAGAAGATACGGAGAAGAAGAAGGGTCACCAGGGCAGTTTCTCAACTCAATAGCCTCAGATGGTGACTCTCCGGAGAAGAGGAGCGGTAAGTCGCCCTTCCGCCGCTGCAATCGCCTTCGATGGAACTTTCAGCAACCAATGGGAAGAGACACGGAGAAGAGGAAGGGAGCAAGGGATATTGATTCTTAAGACTATCGCCCTCAGTAGCCGGCCTCCGGGAACGAAGAAGGAGAAGAAGGGGGAAGGAGCTAGGGTTCCAACTTCCAACTTCCAACTTCCAACTTGCAACTTGGAGTGGAAGGGGGCAAGTCCCTGTTTCGGTATTCTGAGACGGAGAAGAAGGGTTAGGGGATTTTGGGGGTTCGGTTTCCTGCTATGCCTTAGTTTTGGTTTTGAGTTTTAAAAACGTATAATACGTATTATACTGTATTATACGTATATTATTCTTGCATAATACGTGAACTTAACTATGGTGCTGATTGGGAGTAGGCATACCTGTAAGCCCGTAGGGCCCCCAGAACCAGTTCAACTTCAACATATGAGGACAGAAGCAGGACCCGGAGTAGGATTGGATCCGGGTGACCCGCTTTCCTCAGTTTAGGACTGATGGCTTGATAAAGGGGTGTCAAGGGTTGGGTCAAGCCAATCTCGGTCAGGCCTGGTGGGCCTATGTCCTCGGAGCATAATTTACCTATATTAAATAATGAGTTGGTCTCGGTTGGTGTCGTGTTGGGTTTCAAGCTTTAATCAGGCTTATCCTAATCAGGTCTTGAATGGGATAATGTACCAATAAAGCCTTCAACAGGCTTTAAACGGTCTTTATTTTCTTAGATTTAAGATACTTTGATTTATTTTATTAAATTATCTAACTACAATGAATAATGGATAAAAATGTCAATACATACCCTATTCTATCCCAAAAAAATCAAAATACCTATATAAATGGTTGGGCCGAACATGCAATCCGACTTGAGCTTGTAATCGAGTCGGGCTTATCAGGAGGCTCATCGGACTTACTCCTTGCACCGTGTACTATCTATTTATAAACGGGCTGGGCTTAGGCCCGTCACGTTAATAAGTTGGGCTAATCCAAATTGGGCCATAAACTTGTTGAGCTCGATCAGGCCGACCGGTGCGGGCTTGAAATTGAAACCCTTGCGGCTTGGTTGTTCAAGGAATTGGTATCGGATTTGGAGAATTGTCCGGATAGGTATTGGTATCAGTCATGGGCTATCCCGATTCTAGGGCCACGATATCAGTGGATGAGTGGATCGATACGGAATACGGGAAAAAAAAAAAAAAAAACCAAGGGTGAGTACAAATTTTCTGGGCTTGGACTTAACAGTTTTTTAAAATACAAATAAGCCCACTTTGATGCTGGGCTGACCATTAAAATTCTGCCCAATGCTAAGTTACCTCATTTGTGGCAGCTTATTCATACACTAAGGCCCATTGCAATATTACCTCTTTTTGAATATCAGTCCATTAATTAATAGTCCACTGATATCATCGGATGTAGCTTTCAATGTAGGCAATCTTCATTTTTTTCTTTTTTTTAACAGAGGAAAATTCATTGAGAGAAAACATCCAAGGTAAAACACCTTGATGTAACAACCGAAGGGTTTACAATAAAAGGAGGGGGCCGAAGCCACCACACTCGAGAGAGCCGAAATCTGGATGAATCAACGACAAGATAGTCAGAAAGGACATTATTTGTCTTGCGTGTGAAAATGAAAAAAACAAGAAGAAAAAGAACAGCATATGCGCAAAACATCGTCTACAATATCCAGAGATACCCGATCTAAAGAAGCAATAGTTCCATTAAGAGCTGCGATCACATTGTGGTAGTCCGAAAAGAAGGTGACATGTTGAAGCGGAAGTGCCTGTGCTAGTAGAGCCCCATAACAAATAGCTTCAAGTCCTATTGCAGCAACAGAGAAACCAATATCTGACTTGCATTTTGCTACAAAAAAATAATCGCCTAGGTCCCAAATAATTACCCTTCTCCTGCTCGAGAAAGATGAATCACACCAAGCACCATCTGTGAAGATGGAGAAGTGGTTTGGGGGCCTTGAGTTTGAAATAGAGATTGGAAGATTGGAAGGTGGGGCTGGATTCTTGTTGGTCACATCGGATTGCAGCAGCCATAGCCTTAGAAATTGTGTGGTTAAATGCTGAGAGTGTGTTAGTGATGCATGGTTGTTGAAAATCAAAAGAAGCTCTATTCCTAAATTTCCAGATTTGCCATGCAAGGGATGCCCAAAGTAGATCAATATGGGCATGGTCCTCCACATTCTTTTGTTTTGAGTGATAAAGACCAGCCAATCTCTCATGTTGTTGCCTTGGAATTCAGAGACATTGAGGCGTAAAGGGCAGGCTAGCCAGCAAGCTGCAGCATGGGGGCATTGCATGAGAGCTTGACAAATGGACTCCTCTTGTTCTCTGCAAACTGGGAAAATAGGGCTGATTGCAACCTTCCGATCAAACAAAACCTAGTTCACCGCTATAGCATTGTTTCCGCACTGCCATAGAAAGACACGAAGCTTTGAGGAAATCTGCATTTTCCAAATAGTTGACCAGAAACGATCCAAGTTGGAAGAAGATGCCATGGATGTGAGAGCGCTGTCATGAACTAGGCTGGCATAACACGCTGATCTAACTGAGAAGAAACCATTTAAAGAAAGGGCCCAAAACCATGAATCTTCTTTAGTTTCAGAGAGGATGGGGAGCCTTAGAATGGCAAGCACTTCAACGGGGGAGAATGACTCCCTAAGAGTATTATGATTCTAGGTGCAATGACGCCAATCAATTAAGTGATGAACTAGAGGTGATGCAAGTTGCCTCGAAGAGCTAATAATTTTTCCATTGGGAAGGAAGGGGACCCAGGGATCCGAGATGATATTTGTGCTTCGGCCATTGCCAATTATGCGGCGTAGACCCTTGAGCAATAGATCTCTACTATGTAGAATACTCTTCGAGCTCCAAGAACATCCAGTAGTAGGTTGTGCCCCGAGGAAGCCACTTAAAGGGAAGTATTTTGCTTTGAATATTCGAACCCATAGACTCTTGAAGCTGAGTGAGAATTCTCCAGCTTTGTCAAGCTAAGAGGGTTTGGTTGAAATTGGAAAATCTCCTAAAGCCCATACCCCAATTTTTCTTGCTGAAGCATACTTTAGACCATTTAACCCAAGACATCCCTTGTCCATTGGAGTTGTTCCACCAGAAATGACGAATAAGACCATTAAACTTCTTACAAAGATCACTTGGCATCAAGAAAGTTGACATGGCATATGCTGGAATACTTGACATTATTGATTTGATCATGATCTCCTTCCCCGTTCTTGAAAGTAATTTATCTCGCCATCCAAAAATTTTGGATTCTACTCTTTCGGTAATGTAGGAGAACAATTGTTTCTTAGATCTACCAAATGAAGAAGTAAGACCCAAGTAGATGCCATGGGAGCTGACTTCTTTTAGAGATAATGCTGAGGAGATCCGCCTGCACATATGTTGTGGGGTCCTTGGACTAAAAACAATGCTTGACTTTCCCAAATTCAACTACTATCCAGATTATTGGGCATAACCATGGAATACTTTGAGAATAGTGTTGCAGTCTTTAAGGTCAGCTCTTGAGAAAAACATGCAATCATCGACAAACATAAAATAATGGACCAAAGGGCCACTCCTACTTAACCGAATTCCTGAAAGAAGTCTGGAGTTAATAGCCTTGTGGAGTTGTCTGGACAGCAATTCTTGACACAGTATAAATAAGTATGGGCTGAATGGGCAGCCTTATCGCAGACCTCATTCAGGGGTACCTTGGTCGATGATGTTCCCATTCACCTTGATGTGGTATTCCACTGTGGATACACATTGCATAATCCATCGAATCTATTGTCTTGCAAAACCCATTTTTAGTAGAATCTTTTCAAGAAAATCTCATTTTATTCTATCGTAGGCTTAATTGATATCCAACTTTATAGCCATGAAATCCTTTTTGCTTTTTGAGTGCTTTAAAAAATCAAGGGTTTCATGGGCAATATAAATATTGTCGGAAATAGACCTCCCAGGGACAAAGGCACTTTGGGTCTCACTAATAAAGGAGTCCATGAGGGGTTTAAGCCTATTGGTCAAACATTTGGCAATAATCTTGTAGATTATTGAGCAGAGGCTAATAGGTCGTAGGTGACCCATCTTGGTAGGATTTTTCCTTTTGAGGATAAGAGTCAAGCAAGTCTTATTAAAGGCTCTAAGCATATAACCATTAGAGAAAAAATGTTGGACAGCTTTGGTCACATCTTCACCAACCACATCCCAATGAATGTGATAAAATCTATTTGGCAGCCCATCTAAATCAGGAGCTTTGTACCCCTTAATTTGGAAAACAACACATTTGATTTCATCAGAAGAGAAAGGGGAACAAAGCTGTTGGTTTCTATTGTTGGTAACAACAGTCAAAATTGAAGAATTGAACTTTGAATTATGCACACCATGATAAGAAGAAAACAGAGTTGAGAAATATGACCGTATATGCTCGTTCAGATCTGGTTCCTCAGTAATCCATTGTCCATATGTATTTCGGAGCCTTGAAATGTGATTAATGTGACGTCTTCAAGCTGTTGCAGTCAGTGTGGAAGAAGGTTGTGTTGCGGTCTCCGTCCTGAAGCCAAAGCACCCTTGAACACTGGGCCCAATATGCCTCTTCCTGATGGAGAAGCATTTCAAGCTTTTCCTTAAGGTTGGACTCTTGTGTGCTCCTGTAATTAGAAGGCGGGAAGGATTGAAGATTCTCCAATTCAGCTTTCACCTTTTTTATATCCTCATGGGCATTACCAAAGGTTCTTTTGCTCCAAATTTTCAGCGTTGAACAACAATGATGAATCTTATTGTGCAATTGATAGAGAGTTGATCCGGAGGAGGTTGATACCCAACCTTCATTAACTTGACGCCTAAGCTTCGCATGGCCTTCAAACTTGGATTCAAACCAAAAGACTGAAGAACGTCTGAGTTTTTTCCCCATTGTAACTGACATTGGGGTGTGGTCTGAGCCAACCATTGCGTGCCGATGGATAGAAAGGTCAGCAAAAGAGCGGAGCATCTCGCTATTTCCGAAAACTTTATCAATACTCTCCATGATGAGATCAGGTCCTCTACGTTTATTTGACCAAGAGAAGATGGGACCAGTAAATTTGAGTTCCAAAAGATTGCAATCGTTAATTGCTTCTCGAAAGGGGGCCATTTGGGACATGTTCTTTGGTTGCCCTCCAAATTTTTCCTTAGCCAAAAGGGTTTCATTGAAATCTCCTAGACCATCCAAGGCCCTGATACTGTATGCCCCAGTTGGGCCAACTCCCTCCAAAAACCTCTCTTGCGGTCTGCATTGGGCTCTCCATACAAGAGAGTGAGTCAAAATCCTGATTCAAGAGATGCAGCAGATATTAGAAGATCAATTATATAATCATTGGTTGAGAGAAAAGTAACAAAAATATTAGAATTCCATAGAACTACTATACCCCTTGATCGACCACAAGGGTCCACAGGGGGCATTCTTTATCTGATGAGTTATAGTAGGGGTGTAAGTTTAGCCCTGACGATCCGAATGCCCTAACCCGCCCTGGGCCCGAACCCTGTCTAACCTAACTATGAGGGCTAACCTGGCCCAACCTGACCCAACCCTATGTGGGATTGGGCCGGACATGGGTTGACACATAGAAAATCCAACCCGACCCTAATCCGCCCTGAGTTTAACCCTGATTATTATTGTGCTTTGTAGAAGGCTAGTGTCTCTTCTAGCCAAGGGAGTTTCTTCTTGTTGTCATTGAGTTTCTTGTGCAACAAAAATATGATAGAGAATAATATAGCCAAAAGAGAGAGCACAAACCCAAAGGAAAAACCCATATCTACAACCATGAAATAAGGAATGAGGAGAGATGAGGGCTTGTAATACTTGAGTTTCTTAGTCCTTATATATTGAAAATTAAGCATTATTTTAGATTAAAATGATATTCTAACAACAATAAATGATTGGATTATGTCTTAATATGTTGACTTTTGATGGAGGGGATTAAAGAAAGGGTCAATCTCCATGAAAGAATGACAAGATATCACGTTTAGTATAGTTTAATGAAGGAATTCATTTTTCAGTTTTAATTAAAAAACGGGTTTCAATTCATTTTAGGAATTGAAATTGGAATTGAATCGGACTTATCGGAATGTAATTCCACTAAGAAGACCAACTAGGGTCAACCCGACCCAACCCTGAGCCTGGTATGGTTGGGCCTAAGCATGAACCCGATAGGGTTGGGTTGAGTTTTGGGACCTAGGGTTGGGTTAGGTTTTTAAGAAACCTGACCCAACACGCCCCTATTTCACCCCTAAATTGTAGTGTCTATGGCTCGAGTCCTTCCATTTTTAAATTTAATACATAGAACTCTAAGCCCATTGAGGGAAAGGGTTTTATTATTAAAAAAAAAAAATAGATTATCAAATAATGGGAAAAGGTTGGGTATGTTGTCGGTATACCGTAAACTAGCACCCATTGTGTCTACCTCTCTCTTTCCATTTTTGAAATGACCCCCATATCATTTTTGTATGATACATCATCATGTGATCCCATTGGTGCTATCCACTAGCATACATAATATTGGCAGCATACCTACCCCTTTCCTATATATATATATATATAATTGTTATATAGTCATTGTAGTGCTTTTATTCCCAAACAGCAGCTATATTCTGCAACTAAGAATTACCCATCCTTATGTTTATCCGGGAAGTAAAAGGTCCATTAAAACCATTCCTCATCGAAGTGGGTGAAGCAAGATGGCCATCTCAATAACATATATTATTTTATTAATTTAATAATATTACCGTTTTAGGTCATGTTTATTTCGAATTAAAATTTGATTAGTGAGATACTTGTAAGGAACCACATGTGCTCATCTACATTTATTCATGAACTAATTGGCAAAAAAATCACAAAACTTAAGTACCAAATCCATCCCTTGAATGACTTGTTTTTTTTTTTGGCTATTCTATCCTATTGAGCTCCGCTGGTCAATGGCCAACTTACTGGGCACTAATAGGGCCAATGATCATCTACTCCTATACACCCACACACACTATGCATTCGACAGAGTTCGATCCTACAACCTTACTACAACAACTGAATTGTCTGTAATTGTAAGAAGCAGGGCAACAAATTTTGGTGGAACTACTGGAATTAGTTAGGGTGTTAGCCAGGAGATTTGAGCTAAGAATTTGGCCTTGGCTGTAGTCTTCTGCAGTTTTTTTTTTGGATTTCTTTTTGGGTATGAAAACATGAAATCTTAATCTGTATAAAGAAAGTAAGTTACACTTGTCTTTTGCTGATAAAAAATTAAATTGAAGGTTGTTCAAGATTTGCTTTGGCCCAATTTGAGTTTTCAACTAATACAAATTAATTTGGATAGGATAGTCTAGGTTTTAATAATTAAGACAAGATTTAACATAAGTTGCTTAACTACTCTCTCTTTGATTTTTTATTATTTTTTTCCTGGGGCTGGCTGAGTTTAACTACTAAGATCACTTTCAACTTAAGCTATGCATTTGGATCAAGGCTCTAATTGTTATATATTACCTGTTTTTTCAATAAAATAGAGTACAATCTTGATGCTTTGAATGAGATAAACACTTTAATAAAGAAGGGATACTTATCAATTAAGCACATGAAGTGAAGAGATGGAAAGCAATTAAATACATCTAAAAGAAAGAGTATCCAATGCACGAGACTCTCATCACTACAAAAGGATCATAATGCACGCAATCTTACCCCACTTCACGGAAAGCAAATACATCTAAAATCTTGTAATTTATATAAAAAATAAATAATATATTCAATTGGATCAATGGAAGTAGTTATGCAACTGACATCCATATCCATAAATCTTTGGGTGCAACCTTGACTAGATAACACTTACTTTACTCTCAACAATGTATATTATGTTGCTAAAACAATCAACCATGGTTTTGTGTACTAATGAGCACATTTATGTGTGAAATCTAGTGTAGTAAAACATGCATTTTACATATTTAGAATGGAGCTACCTTGGGTTTTACTCTCTTTCTGCAGGTTTTATATTTTCAAGGCCTTAAGGACTATCGGGTGTTATATCTCCAATTTTACACCTAAAGAGGTCATATTTTTTTTTATGGTTGCGAAGAGGACGAAATTCTGAGCAAGATGAAAGTGTTCAATTGCAAGTATAAATTCGTTTGGTTAACCGTACAAGTGATTATTCTTTTCGGGTAAAAAAAAGAATAACGGATCAGAACTGAACCGAGATGCAAAACCAGCCCATCTGCAGTTGTCCCAAGGGTATAAGGAATATTTCAAATGCCAATAAGGATCGATGGATCACATCGTTAAGTGATTGAAGATTCATTTTTTGGAACAACAACTACCTAGCGTTGTTGGTGAGTTGTGGTGTGCAAAATCCCTTGCTTATTAGGAGGTCTCAAGTTCGAACCTGTTAGCTACCATTTTGAAGAAGAGAGAGAGAAAATAAAGAGAAAAAATAGGAAAGAAGAAAAAAAAAAAAAAAAAAAAAACAAGGACATAGATGGAATTTTCCATTAAAATAGAATATTGTCTAAATCCAAGCAAGAAAAATCGGTCAAAGGAAGAAAAAATAGGAAGAAAAAGGCAAGAAAAATCATGGGAGATCTCTCTCCACGCGTTTTCTCTCTTCTCTATCCTCCACTTCATCAACAAGATAAAAAAAAATCTTTTTTTTTTAGAAGCTAAAATCGTTAGCTTCCCTCCCCCATTCTCTATATAATAGAATTAACACAAGGAGAGGAGACACTTCATTCTTCTTCTAAGGTTTTTTTTTAGTTGCTCTATCTCTTTCTCTAGCTCTAGTTCTAGGTTTATGCTTTAAACACTTTTGTAAGTTCTTTTATTCAATTAATGCAAGCACCTTTGTTTTTTATTCAACCTTTTATTTTTATTGTTTAAGCAATTGGAGTTATAATTTTCAAGTTCTAGTTCTAGGCTTAGTTCTAGGTGATAAGAACAAGCTATAAAGCATGTCTTTCAAGTTCAATTTTTTTTTCAGATTTGTTTTCTCTAGTACTAGAAATTTTAGATTTGGTTTATTTCAGATATGGTTTTTAGTACTGATAGTATCTCAAACCGATCAAGTTTTCCGTTCCAGGGTTGAAGTTCAAGTAAGTAGGCTCCTTCAGTAGTCTTCTTTCCTCCCTCTCCCCTCTTCTGACTACCCTTTCTTTCTTAATTTAGGATTTTAATTTCAGTCGTTATATTATTATTATCCCTTTCCCCCAAGGTTCATGGCTAGTGTATGTGTTGGTTTTGCCCCTCATAGCCATAGAACCATCATTTTATTGTTTTTATTTTAATTGGCTCCCTTTCCCTAAAGCCAAGTAGAGTAACCCTTGTAAGAGTGACTCTCTGGTCAAGTAGGGAAGCTCATATTATGATGCATCCCTCGGGCTAAGTAAAGAAACCTACTTATGAGTCTCTCTCTAGCTTTATTCATTTTCTTTTACTTTATTTTTATTTTAATATTTTTTTCTTTTATTATTTTTTTAATTGCGTGGGTTGTTTATTTTCAGTTATTTATTTATTTAATTTTAATTGCGTGGTTTGCGTCTTTAAATTCTTAAATGACGAATGGTTAGGACATTATTTTAAATACATATGTTTAGGACAGTAATTAGAATTATATCATAACCATTAATTGGTTCACTTTCGCATTATTAAAAGAAGCAAAAATAAAAAAATAAAGTGACTGCTCTCCCTGTGTTTGACCCGTAGCTACACTGATCTGTATGCTTGCGGTTACATTTTAATTCCTAACATTTACCAATTGAATTATCATGACATGCATATAATTTGTTTTGTTCCTAGCAATTGTTCTTAATAGCGAATGAAATTAGACTCACTAAGTTGATATTTTATTATTTTTTTATTTGAATCACATTTAGGGTTTGAAGGAAACTTATAAGATTTACAACTCACGAAAATTAAATTTACTATAATTTTAGGATAGGTGCTATTTATTTATTTTTCCTTTGAATCACTTTGGATATGAAGGAGACTTAAGACTTGCTTCTCATGAAAATTAAAGTTACTATAATCTTAAGAAAATTGCTTAATAAAATAAAATTTATGACAGCAATTAGATTCTAACAATTATGGACCATTCTTGCATTTCTCAGTAATTGAAATTTCACAAATTAGGTTGGAGGCCGCAAGTCATGCTTGCAATAGTAATTGTATCATAGTAGATAAGCATATAATTATTAATTGTAAAGGTAGCTTTTGAGGTGGTCCTAACAATTAAGGTTTTGCTTTTGTTGCTCAGAAACTCTTGTGCGGTGGTCTAAAGAAGTTAGGTACAACGACGAAGGTTTGATCGCAGGACCTCGCTTCTTGAGGCGGTGTACCGTTTCCCCTCTAAACCAACTGCGCTAACCCCTTGGGGTTACAAAATAAAAGTTATTAAAAGAAATAAGTTTTCTAGTCGTGTGGCTCATGCACCCTAATACAAAAGTACATAAAATTATTGTTTCTGCTCTTGTCAAATAAACAATTCCATCCACATGATTCTTTGCGTGCTCTCTCATTGGCCACTATGCTAGCATAGGGCCCACTTGACTAGGTAGAGATTCCCTTAGCAAAATAAACTAGAATGTATATCTTTTCCTTCCTAGCTCTTTTGGCCAAACGATTGGCCACATAAATAACAACTCTCTCTTTCAATAATAAGGGAAAATGCTGGCAAGCTAGCGGTGTGCCCAATTGATGTCTGCTTACTAGTGAAAAGACTTCTTCCCTCCCTTGTGGCTGTCGCCCGTTAGTGGGCAGCGTATCTATCCCTTCCCCTAATAAAATTTGAACTTAATCCTAATTATAATGAAACCACTTGAAAGCTGAAACGGCCCACCCAGGACTATCCGTCCAGAAGCCCAAAAGCCCAAATCCAATACAAGTGGAATGCTATTCGTATCTCAAGACCTACATGAGCCCACAAGCATTTTAAGAGATAATTACATGTACCATATATTGTTCAAGTGATATTTTTATTTATAAATTTCATTATATAATATATTTTTTTCATTTTTTTGTTGGATTTCTTTGTTACTATACTATATAAAATTCAATTTATAGTTAAAAAAATCACATATTTTTATTTATAAATCCCATTAAGTAGGGATAATGCTAGGTTTGTTATTGTTGTATTTATTATAGGGTAAAGGCTGAGTATGCCGGCGATATACCCAGATCTGTGTCTATCTCTCTCCTCCTCCCCTTGAAAAAGTCCCCTATGTCCCTCTCATTTCAACCTTCCCTTGAAAAATATGCAAGTCAATTATAACTTTTGATAATGGCATAATAAGAATGTACTTTTCAAATTATTTTTTGAAAACCTTTTTATATTTTTAACTTAAAGAACTTTTGAAAATAAGATGATAAAGCATAAAAATTGAATTGTCAATGCCATGGTGCGTATATAAATTGCTCTTATTAGATTGAGATAGAGATGACCTTGCATGTAGTTGTTCATTTAGTGCACAAAATCTCAACAACATGATCTGGATTTTGGAGTAAAAAATTAAACTTTCTTATATACTCTCATTTCAAATCACATTTTGTTTTTTTTTTTTTTTTTTTGTTAACCAAAGGTGTCCGGGCTAGCTTATGCACACCTCAACTAATCCTTGGGGAGACTAGCACAGCAACCCACCGCCATGATCTCCACTTAAATCACAGATGCACAGATGAGAAATCGAACCTAAGACTGTGCGCCTAATCCACACAATCCCCAGTTCATCCTAACCATCTGGACAACCCACAGGTGGATACAGAATAAATAAGAAAACACACACACACTCACTCACACAATGCATACGACAAGGTTCGATCCCACGACCTCCTCCCTTGGGTGCCGGTTCCACAAGCTGAAGCTTCCACCATTATGCTATCCTAGTGTTCGTTTTCAAATCACCTTTTGGATCTGAATGATAATTAACATTTTCTTCCACTAATTAGACCATACAAGTCATAATTGTAATTATTAGCATTTAGCCATTGTGATTTATTATCCGACAACTATGATAACTCTATGAGCTGAACCTCACAAATTAAGTTAGAGGTTTCAAATCATAGTATATAAAAGCATGCAATGAAAATACAATTAGGTTTTTTTTTTATGTTGCTTTTGTTGGATTCTAAGAATTAATCTTGTCATAATGTTGAAATAGTTTCTTAACAAAATGACTTTTACCCTTTGCAACAACTATGGTTAATTCCCCCACGAACTTTGATTTGAAATTTCACATTTTTCTTGGGAAAGGAAAATTTTGCATATTACGTTGGAGGTTTCGACATATGATTGTAAGGGTTGGATCATAGTTAATATTTTGATTCCTTTTTTGATTATTTATTATTATTTTTTTTTATAATTCCTTTTTTTCATTGGGAGAAAATTTTGACAAGTTAAATTGGATATTTCAACTACCATATGTAAGCTATAGTGCTTATAGAACTTGGATCTAAGTAGATAAAAGATGCAACTACCACAAAGTTGGAGTGGACCAGCTTTTTTTCTTACGTTTTGATGGCCCAAACTAATCATTAGCACCCAAAAAGAGATTTCAGTTTTGGGTGGAAATCATATGAGGATGTAGGGTATATATATATAGATATATATATATTACACTTAATGTATTAAATTTCCCATCATATATAGCTTTTGATATGTTATTCAAACTTTAATCATAAGTAAAGTTTAGCCCATAGACTCAAATTAAGGGTTGGGACTGAAATGCTGGTTAGAGTGAGCAGCCCTCTCTCTTATCTATCTATGAATCTCAGGAAGAAGATCTTATAAGATTTGTAGTCAATCTTTTTCAAGATCAAATCTACTCATATAGGGTTTGTGATTGAAATTGTACTTAAAGGGATCAAGCATCTCTCTCTCTCTCTCTCTCTCTCTACAACTATTTCTGTTAATCTTTCTCAAATGATGTCATTAAGAGGTTTTGCTTTATTCATAATTTTTAAGATCTTATGCCACACCCAAGAAAAACTTTTTAGACTTTTCACCATTCACCACGAATGCAACTTCAGATATTTGTGATTTACTTATTTGACCTAGAGGTTGTATATTTTTAAGACAATCCACCATATCTGCTTTAAATCCCTGCTAAGTTCATCTCTTTTAACTTCTTGACACCTAATTCTCCTTCCCCCTTAGGTTTATGGATCTTGTCCCAATCAATGAGATGCATCTTATGGTTCACGAATCTGACAAACAAAGATTCAAGCATCTTGATGGTAGCACTCGTGAGACCAAAGATACATGTCCAGAAGGTGTAATCATGTCTCTTTTGTTTTAATTATACTTAAATTTATAATTAGTTGGAGCCACACTTGTTGCCCATAAATATGTAGTGAATGGTTCTATGCATGCATCTGAACCACAACTACCCTACATCAACTTGGTATTATAATAGGTGGGTTTGAGATGATCAATACTGATTTTTTTCCATTATTTGAGGATTGATATTAACACTGATGCTCTTTAAAATATATTTAGCATATGATGACTACCCCTTGTTGGTATTGAGGAACCCAAAGAGACAAGAGGTTGGCCCAAGAGGCAAGGTGCCAAGAGTTTTTAGGGTAAGAAGTGGTAGAGAAAATGCCTTAAGTCAATATCATAATGGTGTGATCACCAAAATATGAAATGATGATCATGAGATGGTGTTATGTAAAATCACCCCTAAAAATATATCAGGATGGTTCTAGATTGTTTTAGGGATTAGAACAATAGTTCTTATGACATGTTACCAATTTCTTTCTACATATATAAACTTGTTTGTTCTTGAAACATCATAGACTAATTGATATATATCTACTACCTCTACCATAGCTTACAATATTCTTCAACTCTTCTTAATGTCCTCAACCAGTTGCTGCACTAAGGCATTCTAGCCTGTGATTTGAAACATTTTCTCATTATAGAAAATCCATCTTCTTTCCATTATTTAAATCTTTTGATTATTGGTCAAGTAGGACTCAGATATTGGTTTTCTATAAGGGGGATTATGGAATATTTTGGGAAGTGAAAAAAATTGTAGTCACAAGTCACAATTCTTATTTATTTATTTATTTTGCTGTGAAAAAGAGCAATAAATATTAAGAAGTTACAATCCAAGGGAAAGACAGGCCTTGATAATTAGAATACAAAATATGCCTAATAAAAGATGGGGCGAAATTATTCTAAATAACAAAACAATGGTGATTTATAGCAATCGAAACAAGAGCTTCAGCAACTTGATTGCCTTCTCTATAGACAAGACAAAAACTAACATTGGGAAAATCACAACTCTAACCTCAAGTATATTAAAATCTTGAAATGCTAGAATTTAAGCATTGATAGAAAATAGTAGAGAGAGTTCTTGCTCCTTCTCTAATTCTTAATTGTGCAATTCTCTTTACGTAAGTCATTTGTACATTTTTTAAAATCAATAATTATAAAAAAATTTAGAATTCAAATTCATTTTAACCTTTCAAAGCGCTTAAACCATTTGATTTAAAAATATATACAGAAATCGCATGCACAGAAAAAATTACATAAAAATTACACGCTTACAAATAAGAGATCTCTAAATCTAGAGAGAGAGAGAGAGAGAGAGAGAGAGAGAGAGAGAGAGGGAGAGAGGTCTATAGACTTGCTGACCTAATTTGTGGTCTATGGACTATTCGAGATGGGTCCCCAGTTGAAGGTGAGCCACGAGCCCTACTCATGTGTGTTGAGAGAGAGAGAGAGAGAGAGAGAGAGAGAGAGAGAGAGAGAGAGAGAGAGAGAGAGAGAGGATGATAATCTAAATTAACGTTGATGGGAAAGGAGACCTATTTTGTTTTTGGTTCTTTGCTTGAGAAAGTAATATTGGAGCCTAATTTATAACTCCCAGTGGTTGGTGGACCTCTTCTATTTGGGGTCACTTACATTGGTATCACCTACTTCTTAAGATTTGAGTGACGCGCATGAATAGATTAAGGAATTGTGTATTTGAATTATTACTCTCGTGCGGGATTATCATAATTCGTTATTTTATTCTTTTTTTCATAAAAGTATATTGAATGATGGACATAATGCATGTATGATACTTTGACTTGACAGTTGATATATTATTATAGTCTAACGTTATAAGCATGTAGCTAATCAATAGTGGTGCATCAAGTTGACAATTAGCACTTATTAAAATTAGTCATAAACCATCAATATTGTTTGCATGGATCTTCGTGTTCGTCCTCACTTGGAATCTTCACGTAGCCAACATTAAATTGGGATAAAGTTTTGGATGTTGTTGTTGTACTTCTTAAAATTCGAAATGAGAAATGGAGATTTATATAAGGCTTTTCCCTTAACTCTTTTTTTTTAGTTGAAAAAATATATTAAAAACAAATGAAAAACAAATACAACAAACTAAGCCTAAACCGACTAAACAAAGGGAAATGCCCTACCCATTAGAATCCACCTTGGTGATATTTGATTTTTAAAACAACGTATCATTTTCATCAAGTGGTAACTTAGATGGGGCTAAAGTTTTTGGAGGAGAAAGCCCCATGATTTCCTAATCACATATCAAGGTTCAATTTCAACCCGATCGGAATTATCACATTAGAGAATAAATTATTAATAATTCAAGATTACAAAGAGAATGCATGAGATTATTAGGAGGTAGGTGCATATTCATTTTAAAAAAGGGTGTTTGGGTGCAAGAACATCATGGGAATCTCTGTCATCACATTGAAAAAAAGAAAATAGTTGAATTTGAGACCAAAATTTGACATGTGATCAATTTAGACCATTTGGATTTGTCTTATCACTCTTCAACAAGGTAGAATAATATCCATGGTTATAATTTAGTTGTTAAAATTTTTCTTTTGATATGATTGAGGGGAGCATGGTTTCAAGAATTGAGAATTGGATTGGTGAATCGTCTGAGTCCATAATCGATCTAGCTTTCGGCCAATTTCATACTGTCGATTTATGCCTAAAAAACCCTAAAATTGTGTTTTCAAACCTAAAAGCCAATTCTAGTGTTCTTGGGACCGATTTCAATCGATACCAATTGAGAAAGGAATCCTCAGTGACAGATCCTATCTTTTAAAACCTTGGAGAGGACTTCTATTTCGAAGCACAGAAATGCAATTCTATCCAGCCATGTAAGTCTCAATCATATTCCATTAATTGAGATAATCTATAAGTGGACTAATGATTTGAAAATATTACTTCTATTTGTTTCTCAAACTCTCGAAGGCCACCAAAGACTATCAGAAAGGGTTTCTTGTCTCCTCATCTGTGATGCTAGCTGCGAATCGTGCATGTTCAAGCAATGCAGGCTAAACCTCAGTTTTGATGGACTGGTGGCCATGGAAAGTTTTTAACTTATTGCTGGATATTTCTTATTTGAATAAAACATGCTATTAAATAGGGATAGGGATGTGTGTGTGTGTGTTTTTTTTTTTTTTTGGGGGGGGGGGTGTTGTAATAATTGGGATGTGGTTTCTATTGCTCATACAAAAAATTCTGTGTGTTGAAGATATTGAATATTAAAAGGGTAAGTGTTTTGTTACCAAAGAAAGTAAGGCTGCGGTTGGTATTTATTCAGAAAAATATTTCTGACATTTTTCCATTCTTTGAGAATGAAAAAAACAGCAAAAAGCATTTGGTGTTAACTTGGTGTTTTCGATTTTTTAGAGAAAAAAAAGGTAAAGGAAAAAAAAAAAACCCTAAAAACGCTAAAAAACAAAGCGATGGAATGACGAAATCTTGTTATGTTATTTCGGTTGCGTTTCAAATACAAAGAAAGTGACAATTAGGGTAACCATTCTTAAAATAGATTCACCAAACATCATTATTTTTTTTTAATGGATTTTAATACAGAAACTGAATATTCTATTTTAACACTCCCTTTGTTTATGGGGTAAGGTTGTAAGAGCCACTCTTAGACAAAAATCTTAATCCCATATTAGAAAGGACCCGACTCCTCTAAGCCACAAAGGGCAAAAATTTGCTTACAATCAATAAAATATTATCAATAAATATTTTTTATTGAAATATATATAATCTTAATATTGAATAACTTAAATTTACTAAGTATATATGTTAATCTCTTAACCATTTATTAACGATGTAAACTTTAAAATCAAAACAAAATCACGATTTCAATTTTATAACCAAAATTTAATCATTTAATAAACGATTTCTCGATTAAACAATTTCCCATCCCATGACTGGGGGATCCTATGGTCTAGGCAGAAAAATCCTATCCTATGAAAATCACCTTGAAAGAGAGGGTATCCGACGTGGAGTGTGTTGGAGTGAGTGAAGTTTTTCAACCAATCACAAGTCTCACGAGAATTCGAGAAGAGAATGTCGATTAAAAAAAAAAAAAAAAACCATATGTTACCCATAAATGTAAATCCCTATATATGTTACCATATGTTTTTTTGGTGGAGGAAAATTTTCTCCTTTTTCCCTAAAATCATTATCAATTATCAAAAGCTGCAACTAACTCTAACAAAAGGAAAGTGCACTCCATTCGAGGCAAGCTAAGAACAAAGTCGGTTGCAGACCGGGCCCAGAATTTCGATATTACACTATCGATTGAAAATTTTAAATTTTTTTCTCCTGTCTATGCAACAGAGAATAACAATGATTCAAGCAGAAATAAACAAACATTCAAAGATTTCAGAGAATCTTCATACATATACATATAAACGTACAATCATAATCCCAAATATCATAGAATAGAACAGAAACTAAATTATTCAAAACAAAAGAAGAAAAATCAAATTGGACTAGAGTTGATAAATTTACAGTGCCCCTTTAAATTATGAATAATGATAACAATTGATCATTGAAAACAATGAAATTGAGAGCATAATTCATCTGCAACATATGATTTTGCCCGGAAAAATCTGCTTTTTCTAAGCAGGCATTGGATTATCAGCCGGGGATGTCCAGACGATGTCCTTCAACGCCGGTCTAAGTTCTTTAGAGCAGAATTGGTTGTACTCTAGCGTATCTCCACCGTCTTTCTTGACTTCCACCACCACAAATGACGGCGCCACTGCGAAGATATCCGCAGCTATCGCAAGCTTCCCTTTTCTACCCCTTTCTTGCCCTTGCAACTTCACTCTTGTCTCGCTCTTCTTTACGTTGAAGTTCATCGCCTTTCCAACCTCCTCCAGCTTCGATATCACGCTGCTTGCCGGCTTTGACGTCGCAAATCTCAGCGCCTCCTCCTCTCTCTTCTTCTCTTCGAACAACGGCGACAGATCGAACCCCTCTGATAACGATATTATGTGGAAGGCGTTCAGCGTCTCCAGTTGTTTCCCCTTCGACTTCGTCTCCTCCTCTCCGTCGAAACTGTCGAATTCCATTTCTTCCTTCGTTCGTACCGTCTTCGGCAACGATTTCTTGAACCAGGAAGTCTCCATGACTTTGGCGATGGTGATCCGAGTGTTGGGATTGGGATCGAGCAGCTTCGTAATGAGGCGGCGAGCTTCGGAGGAGAACCAAGGCGGACACTTGAAGTCTCCTCTGTAGATCTTCCTGTACATAGCCACTATGTTGTCGTCTTGGAACGGAAGGAAGCCTGCAAGTAGAACATAGAGAATAACGCCGCAGGACCAGAGATCAGCCTTAGCTCCGTCGTAACCTTTCTTTCCAATCACCTCTGGAGCCACGTACGCAGGTGTTCCGCAGGTAGTGTGTAGCAGACCGTCCTGTCTCAAGTGCTCAGCGAACGCGCTGAGACCGAAATCAGTGACTTTGAGGTTGCCTTCGTCGTCTAGGAGTAGATTTTCTGGCTTCAGATCGCGGTGGTAGACGCCGCGGCTATGGCAGAAATCGATGGCCGAGATGAGTTGTTGGAAGTAAGCTCTGGCAACGTCCTCTCTCAACCGACCTTTAGCGATCTTGGAGAAGAGCTCGCCGCCTCTGACGAGCTCCATAGCAAAGTAGATTTTCGATTTGCTCGCCATCACCTCATGGAGCTCCACAATGTTAGGGTGCTGAACCATCTTCATAACCGATATCTCACGCTTCACTTGCTCCATCATTCCAACTTTGATAACCTTCTCTTTCCCAACAATCTTCATCGCGACGCTCTTCCCAGTCTGTATATTTCGAGCGAGATAGACCTTAGCGAAGGTACCATGGCCGAGAAGCCGACCTAGCTCGTACTTCCCGTGAAGCACAGAGCTACCATAGGCTCCGGTCTTGTCCGCCATTACAGAGTCTTCGAATCAAACAGAAATTAAAAAGAAAACTTTGAAACCTAAAACAATTGATCTTGTGAGTCGCCGGAGATTTAATTACACAAGGAGGAGGAATTGAAAGAGAACGAATCTACTACCCGTCTTCGACATGTTTACGGTGGCAAGTCCTGCCTCCGAGGCTCTTCCTTGCCCTACCTCCGAACTCAGGCTTCGATCGCGAATTTCCCCTCATCTCTCTGCATTCCCTGAGACAGAGAAACGGAGAAAATCTGTAAATGGTAAGGGAAGAAAGGAGTAATCGTCTCTAACTGCAACAGGCAATTAGGGATTTCTGGGATCATTGCTCAGCCTCACGGCTCTCGTTATATAGCCCTTTGCAGAAAACGAGATTACAAAATTGCCCTTACCTCCTTTCCTCGTCTTTTCGTTACGACTCTTTAGTGTTAACATCTGGTCTCCTGTTGGACTTGAACAGTAGTTGAACGAACCTCTATGCGAAGATTCTGTTTTGGTGGGGCCAGTAATAGACGAGGGTAGAGTCGTAATTAAGTGAAAAAACCAGGGCTTATCTATGACTCTCTGACATTTCCTAGAAGGAGAGGTGAGCACGTTAACTGAATTATATAATCTGTGGGAACTATCAAAACCGGGAGGAAGACCGAAACCACCGTCAGCCGTGGTGGTGGTGGTGGTGGTGCTGCACGTGAATCGTGATGCATCTAACGGCGAGTGCAGCTTTCAGAGATGGGCAAGTGAGATGATTAGCCTTCTATCTGTGATGATTTGGTAATATTGAGACCAGTGGGCAATCCTATCACAAGGGGGCCCACCCAAAAGAACATGGGAGGCCGTCAGTGGTCTGTCCTGTTACTGCCTTTCTGAGCCACTGACCCGTAACTCTGCCAGGAAAATAATCATTTGCTGGGGCATAGGGGTCTACCGGTTTTGGTTTCTTCGAGGATGTCACCCAATACCCGAACCGAACCCAGCCTCAGACTATAGGAATTTTCGATTTCGAGGACGTGTAAATCGCATTGAAACTGAATACATTGAAATAAAATAAGTCCGGTTCAATTTCATTTGGTTTTTAATATTCGGTTTCATCCAATTGGCATAAGGTTTTAGTAATTCAATCGATAGTGTAATATCCAAATTGAACCAAATAGAATAAAAAAATAAATATCTATTTGGCCTTTAATGATAAGTTTTTTGTTTCAATTCTAAATTGATACCTTTCAGGCTTTGACAACTTAACTACAATGGTTAGATTTTCATAAATTTTATTTATTAAAAAATTAAAAAGAGTGAACTTCTACCTCAATAGTAAGTAAATAGACAATTGGCTCTACGGTAAGTCTAAGGAAAAAAATATGTATTTAAACTTTAGCGTAATTCAAGAAAGGTTGATAGCCTAACCCTTCTACCCCTAGATTCATGATAAAATATCAATAATAGTTATAGTATTACAATAAGTATTAGACCACCTATGTTGGCCCCTCGTGACGGTTGCGGATCCCTTGATTGGAAACTTTGGGTCTCTTTATGTGGCCCTTGAATTAATATAAAAAATATATATGTTAAAAAAATAAATAAGATCAAAAGCATTCATAATCTTTATTATTGGCAATCCATACCATTCATGATAGATTCCAAGATGGATCGTAATGATAATCAGTATTATTCGGAATCGAGATCAAAGGATTGCAAAGGAGGGTGATTTTGCAGCTATGATTTTGTGCTGCACTTTAGGATTACTTCCATACCGGTTCACGTGGTACTGCTCATCACCGCACTTCGATTGGAATAATTGCTGCCCCCACAACAATAAACGGCGGTCCTACTAATGATTTAGAAAATTGGCCCCACAATAACCCATATGTTACAGTTCGAATGACTTTAATTAACAAGATATCTCATAATTTGAAGGGAAAATTATTAAGATTACATGATATATATTGAGTTTCAGACCAATGGGATTTTCTGTAGTCACGACATCGGTGCAATGAGCATTCGGCGGCTGAAAGTACTCGAGTACATACTTTAAAGGTAAGAGCCACATTCTTTGTAGCCATTGCAATATTGCTGAGAACGTCTAGTGGCTAAGAGCATCTCGACATAGACCTCAAGGGGCTTTTAGCCGATGGATGCTCACTGTAACTTTGCAACGGTTGCAAAGGATGTGGAGGCCCAAGGGTGCTCTCAGCCGTTTGGATCTTCAATGCAATGGCACATACAGTAGAGGATTTTCTTTTACCTTTCAGACTATGTTGTGTTCCTCCCTCAATCATGTACATTTTTTAATAGTTTTGCCCTTGATTCCACCCCCACCTCTTTTTCTTTGATCGCTACTTCCACCTTGCAATTTGCTATTGTCGTTGACAAAGCATCACCAGAGCCTCCCCTGCACCACCCCACCTCACCCCACCCTACCCTACCCTGCTTCCTTTTCTTCCCTCCATCCTTGCAACCCTTTCATACTCTCCCCCTGCAATCCTTCCACCCCACCCCTCCGCTGCAACCTCTCCCGGCCCTAAGATAATCACCGTTCAATTTAAATAGCATATATGAGCAAATGAGTTACCACACAGTGCCCTATTAACCCCCCC
>NW_024868077.1:356292-367383 GCF_013358625.1 Macadamia integrifolia
CCCCCACCCCCACCCCCACCCCAAAAAACATAATCCACAAAGAGCCGGAGGGCATTACTTACCTTGATGAGAAAGCTCTATTTCTATAAGCTACAAAGAAGGAAAGCAAAACAAAATATGCAGTTTGAAGATATATGTAAATAGAAAAATGATGTAAACACATAGGTAATACATGACCTCTCTCGTACTCTCCCTCTTTCCTGACACCTTAAGTCCTCTTTATCTATGTGGATCCTTTTATAAATGATTCGTGACGCTGGCTGATGGATTTAGCTCACAGTATTAGATCGGGTATTGGTTAGTTTTGAAAGTGATACTGATACATATCAATCATATTGGACATTTTATCTCTCAAAGATGTCAATACCATTTGTTAGATCATTTTACCCTTTGTTTGCAGTACCATAAGGGCAAATGACTGATTTATCCATTCAAAGCAATTTACTTGAAGGACTGATTCAATATCTACTAGATATGATATTGATACAGATCGACCAATACAATATTGATTTTTAAGACCCGAGACATGCCTCTCATGTGTTGACTTGGTATGAAAGATGCTAAAACGTGTGAGCAAGGAATAAACTCTCTCTCATTTAAAATATGGGATGATGTTTTCTATTTGGGAACATAGTGTGGTCTCTCTTTCTCCTCCTCCAATAAGGAGTAGAGATGTCATTTCATAGAGAAGAGAATATAGAAAAATGCATAGCAATACTAATGCAAACCACACTTTTAGACATAAAATATTTTCCTCAAAAGTATAATGGGAAAATAAATAAGGTTTCAACTTTCCATCCTAACACCACCCATTGGTAAATACACGTTAATGCAAATACCTAATTTAAAAAGTGAGAAAATAAAATTTTCTTTGAATTTTAAAATAGAACTTCTATTGTATTAAAACAGGTGTCGGGCAAGGAGTGTACGTGGCAAGAATCCATATTCTATAATTAAAGAAGTAAAAGCAGCACATGGCGACCAAGTTAGCTTAAATTAATCCATAGCTAAGCACACAATTAAGAACATTAGGGAACTAAAAGAATAATTTTCACCCAAAAAAAAAAGGAACTAAAAGAATAATTCCGTTATGCTTGAGCTAATGTCCAGTGAGTCGACCTGAGTCGCCAGCCGTTTGTTGACTTCTGGTTCACTGAAATGCCCTTAAGCTCATAATTAATATCATTATATAATTATTTGATAATAATTTCAATTAATTTAATTACTATTATTGGGGAAAAAAGAAGAAAAAGTCAGTATTTTAAATCTCTTTATTTATTGTCATTATTATTAAATATTTTATACAATCACAAAAACCTTAAGATAATAAGATCCTAACATTAGGATCTCCTTTACCAAAAAAAAAAAAATATTAGGATCTCGGCACAGGAATTTTTTTTTTTTTTAATTTTTATTTTGAGCCCTTCGATGATTGTTTGTGGAGTGAATTTTGATTCAATTAAAATACATAACGCACATGAATTGGATGAGATTTTTTTTTAGAGCATTTGTTAAATTTGGTTAAGGTGTCTTCTTGTCTGGTGGGTTCTTCCAATCTTCCAGCTAACCTCTTTGGGTAAAATTAGAAATTCTTAAAAGTTAATCACAATTAGAATAAGTGTTTTAAAACGTGTTATAATTTATAAGAGAAGCTTTTTTTACAGAACCTTCTGTCAATGTACGAGTTTTTAATGATAAACCAACCAATAAGGCATGTAATTAAAGTTATTGGCAAAGGTTGGGCACGCATCACATGGAAGCTAATGGCTCCAACCAATGGCAGTATTGACACAAACATCTTTCCCATGGAGAGAGCGAGAGAGAGAGAGAGAGAGAGGGGCAGCCTCGCAGCGTGTCCAAACTTTTTTTAGAGTTTCATGGATGATGATGACGACTTATAAGCTTTGGCAAAATATTAAAAATAAAGACTTCATTAGTCAAGCTAGAATTTTTTACCTCGCAGACTCTCCTATTGACGCCATGTGAGGAAATCATAGACTTGTTTCGATGGAGAATAATTACTTCTTGATGAAATACTTTGAGGCGAAGGGTTAAAGAAATAGATGGTAACTTTTAAAACCATGACTATTCATATATTTGTTGTAGGTGAGGGTTTCTTCTAATGCCTTTTTCTTGTGTGGGTGTTTGAGGATTCCCCCAAGGTGGCTGTCAGAAAAAGTTTCATAAATAGGAAGGCCCACATGCATGGTTAGAAAAGAGGGGAAAGATTAATGCTGTGTTTCACAGTCATACAAAAAAAGTTTCCATTTTATGGGAATTAAAAAAAAAGAGGAATAAAACGGTGGACGCCAATTTGATGTTTTTTGGAATGAAAAAGGGGGAAAAAAAAAGAGAGACTAAAAACAGAAAATGATGAAACGACATTTCAATTTTATTCCAAACACAAAAAAAATGAACAATTAAAATATTCGTTCCTTCAGGTTCATCAAATACCATTTTTGTTTTTTTTTTTTTTAAATGATATTTTGACACAAAAACTAAAAATTCTATTTTGAAAACTTCCAAATGCAGTTTAAGAGGAGGTGTGAAAAATTGATGGCGCAGGGAATACGTAGCACCAGTTGTCCGACGGTTTTGATGCGGAGAAGGTATTTTCTGAACTCTGAACTCTGCTGGTGTAGGGATCTCATGTGTCCACTTGTTTGGTGGTATCTTCGTAGGCAACAAGTAAATCAGAAGCAGGCGATAGTGGGAAAATAATCCTCTGTTTTTCTCATCCCTATTTTTGTCTATTTTGCTACCTACAGAACGCGACATGTGGAAAATTTTAAGACCAACGCACCAGATGTAATAATCCTCACCCAATCTTGACCATTGGTCTCCTTGTTGTCCACATGTCGTGTTCTACATGTAGCAAAACAAGGAAAAACAAAGATGAGAAAAACAGAGGATTTTGATCCGCGATAATGTGGGAGGCCTTTAAACACTTTAACATGATTAGGGTTACTGTTTTGGGATCTTTCACAATGATTTTATGTCCCAATTGGCATGTGAAAAGCTGCAACATATCTTCCACTGTGCATCTCAAGAAGCTCAATCCGACCTTTATGTGGGCCCCACATGACGTCCCAATAATGTCCCTTCGGCAAACCAAAGAAAGTGTCCACTGGTAAACTATTAAACCAATCATATTCTCTTTACATGGATCCCACCTAATACGAAAAAAAGAACTACTTTACAGGAACCTCGTTGGTACCCTTTATTTGCGATCTTGATGGCAGTCAAGTTTTTTTACACTAATATTAATTATATTTATTGATTAAATTTGATCACATAAAATAAATCAATTTTCATAGACTTCACTCAAATTTAGAAGAGGCAATAGAAACTAACAATTTAAGAAGAAAATTTTCTGATCAACTAATTAGGTAAACGATAATGTTTGATGAATCATTGGTAATACCTTTTTCTCTTTCTATTTTACCCCAAAAAATGCATATTCGATAATCCATCGATCTAAGGGCATCAGTCAATTCAGTTTTTTATTATTTGGTTCATTTCAAGATTCAAAATATAACAATCAAAACCAAAGGGAGCATAGGAAAAAAATTTCAAAATTTCAAATTTGATTTGATTCAATTTTGATTTTATTCATTTTCGAATTTAATTCTTTATTTCGATTTTGTATTTGATTTAGGTTCTATTTTAGATTCATGAATCACCCACAAAGACATTTCACCAATAAACAATATAGAATAATAAACCTTCAATTATGAATACAGATTCTATTTATAGCATTCATGAATCATCCACAAAAGACAATTCACTAATAAATAATGTAGAATAATGAGCCTCCAACAACTAATATAGATTAAGTTTTTGGAAAACCTGTTAGATTAAGTAAAACAAAATTCAGTCTGAGATCGGGAAAAATTGGCCATTTTGTTTTATGCTTTGATTGCATCTTTGTCGTTTGTCACCATCTTATCTGCTATAATCTTATTTTATTACAAGCATGTCTCCTTAAAACCATTAGGTCCTATTTTTTTTTTTTTTTTGGAGAGTTTGGTGATATGAGATTTAAGGAAATAGAAAATTGATTTTTTTTTTTTTCATGGGAAATTGAAGTGTTTAGCTAGCTGGAGAAAAGTTATCAGAAAATCTTTTTTTTCTTATATGTTGAGATGTCTTCCATTCCACCATTTCCGACGTCCTATCAATCTGGTGCGGGTGAGGGTGGGCGTGGGGGTGGGGTTGGAAGGTAGTAGGACACATGTTTGGATTAACTTAGCATAATTGCTCATCCAATTCTAACCATGCCACGTGATCAATATGGTAATTTCCAGTTATATGGATAAGATCATAGGAATGATCCATGATTAGTTATAAGTATAATTTGGTGGTTAAACTCAAACCCAAACTCTCACAATGGGTTGTTCTTATTTTTTTCAAATGCCTTGTATTTTTTTTTCCTTTTTTCTTTTATCTTTCATTAAGGTTTAAAGTATTGATATTGGATATTATGTTAAAAAACGCATCAAATCAAAGAAAAATAAAATACATTAAAGATAGATTCATGTACACATTTTGAATCCTAATTAAACTTAAAAAAAAGAAAAAAGAAAAAAAAAAAGATACATTAAAGATAGACAAAAAAAAAAAAAAAAAAAAGATCAAGAAACGCATATGGAAATGTTTTAGATACATGCAAACAGTAGTTTAAAAACATCCAGATTGATTTATATCTCGGGACCACTATTCCTTTCTACTGAGAACAATGCCGAAGATTTGATAGGAAGATTGGTAGTGGTGGGGTTGAGGGCCTATTGTAGTGCTTTGTTATATTATCCTTGTAATGCTTTCATTCATTTTAATAATATCTTATTGCTTATCTTAAGAGAAAAAAAAAAAACAAAAAAATCCAATTTTCTGGTACTAATCTTGATGTATTAAGTTATTTTATTTATTTTTCTATAAACAAAATTTTAAAGCATAAAACATTATGAATAAATAATATGTAAAATGAATCATACATAAAAAGGAGAACAAAGTACGACACGAGTACGTTCAATTGATTATGATAAAAGATGAGGTTTCTACTGAAAAAATATGTAATTTTCAGATTTAGAGTTTCGATACATGCATCACTGCAATAAAAAGAAGAAAAGTATATATGAAATCTCAAATGATTATGAAATCAATACTATTAGAGTTTCTTTTGCATGTAGAAGTAATGAATCAAATGGATTTTTTCCAAGGAAAAAAAAAAGGAAGAAAGAAATTATTAGAATGTCCTATAGGAGCTCTTATGTAATTGTTTTGCGGCCATAGATCATGTCCAGTTGTTGTTTAAAGAGATTCAAAGATATAAGACTTGTCTGATTTGACACTTGAATTTGTGTAGATGCTTGAATTAAACATGCGAAAAGAAGAGTCTTTTGTTGAAGTTGAACATGATTTGAGGTCGAATCGTATCATAATAGATAATCTCCTTTAAGGTCTGAAAACGTCCCCTTATTTCAGTACAACTGGGTTTTTGACATTTTACCTCAAAGATAAAACAACTTTGTAAAATCAAAGTATCTTTGATTAATATAGAATGTGAAAGCTAGATCCAATAGTTCAGAAAACCAAAACCAAATGATAATATATATATATATATATATATAGAGAGAGAGAGAGAGAGAGAGAGAGAGAGATTGTCTCTCTTTATATAGGAGAAGGGACATCTTCAATGAGTGTTTCCAAAAGCCATGTATCTTCCATAAGATAGGTTTACTAACCATTCATATATGCCTTCCAATTATCACACCCATTGGTCACTTAGGTGCCTATGGAAAGAGATAGACCTCTCCAACATCTTTTCATAAAACAAAATAATATTTTGAATATTTATTTTTTAAAACTATTAAAAGATCCAACATAAGTAGTTTGTAAGAGATGTATCAAGTGTATCAACAAGTATTCACAATATCGGATCATCTATTGACTTGATACATTCAATACATTTTTATTAGATATTGTATCATATATTTATTTAAACCTTAAAGATACGATATGTAAATTCGAAGGATACGATAGGAATGAAGGATACTTAAAACGTTGCCCATGACTTCCTAACCATGCTTTAAATTTAGTTTTCTCCTTCTCTATATTTTGAATAAGACTAAGTAGATGAAGAACAATGGAGTCAGACTATATGTCACCAAATTAATTCGCAGGTAGCAAATATGAAGCATGCCATTTTACCAAAGCTAGCAAAATGGTTTTAATTTATATTATCCATAATCGAATTTATAAATATAACTCATTTTCCAAATGATGGAAAGTGGACACGTGTTTCTCTAATGTTGGAGGCAATAATGCTTTAGAAACTAATTTGGTTTTGTTTATTTTTATTTTTATTAGTTGAGTTTTGATGGAGCACTCAACTCATCCATGGGTTACCTAGATGGTTAGGGCGTTTTGGTGAGATCCTCACGGATAGAAAAAGATTGTAGTCGGTTTGATAATGATCAAGTGACATTGCTTATTCGGTCCGAATCAAAGAATCCATTAGATATGATGCAAATTGGGGATTGTGTTAATAGGCATACAATCCCATGTTCGATTCCCCATCTGTGTATTTTCGATTTAAGTGGAGACTGTAGCGGTGGGTTTTGTGCTAATCTCCCCGAGGATTAATAGAGATGTGCGTAAACTGACCCAGACACCTTGGTTAATAAAAAATAAAAAATAAAAAAATGGAACACTCAACGAGAGATCAAAAAATGGTATCCATGTGGGGCCCCTTTATGTATTACAAAGATTTCTTCACTTTAATTATTGCACAATTTTATTATTAGCAATTATATGTGGTCCCCAATATGTATTATTGATCAGTTTTCTCCACTTAAATTATGTCCTAATTTTATAATATTTATTTTTGGTCTTTCTCCATTCAGTTACTACGTTCACCAGATGTTCACATCTCATACCACATACCATGTAGGCCCCATTTCAAAAGTCCGATCGACTCGTTATGGAAGAGCAGAAATAATGCAAGTGCTTTGCCTGTGTTGGTAGGTAGAGGGGAAGAGTTCTACCAGATAAAAAAAAAGGGGGGGAGGGGGGAGGGGGGAGGGGGGAGGTGGGAGGTGGGGGAGTGGAGGAAGAGAAGCTAGGCTACTTGTATTTGGGTTTGAAGTTTAAGAGAATGGCAATCTTTGGGTTAGTGCTGATGTTAAAGTTCTAATTAATGTTAAATAGACTGATGGTTTGAGGTATTTATAAGAAAAAAAAAAAAATCATGGTTTGGGGTACCACTCTCGGCCAATTTGGATTGGTACCAGCACTTATCGATCACAATACTTGATTGATCTTGTATTAATGTAACCGTATAGACCAAGGGTAAAAATATTAACAAAATCGTCTGTATAGACTGATATGGATTGATCTTCATCGGTAAATTTACACTAGAAATTTAGTGCACTTTGATGGCAAGTCATGTTGGTTTTGATTTAGAATCAACATTGTCAACAACCATGAATTACTATTAAAAAAACATTTTAAATGTTCAATTTTTTTCTCTTTTTGAAAGATGACTCTCACAATGATTGGAAACAAAGAAAAAAATATATATAATAATTAAGATAAGAGTCATAATAGCAATAATGATGAGATAATGCAAAAATCTCTTGGATCATTTTTATTTTTAAATTAAAAAATTTATAGATAATTTATGTGGATTCACATTGTTTTTAAATATCAATTCTATTTTTATTGAAATTTAAAATGTGAATGAGACGTTGGGGTCTACCATCTACCTACCTATGAAATTACAGTTTTCAATAATTTGAAGCATAAAATATGGGAGAAGTTTTCATGAACCTCATTGCACGATCGTAGGGATGAGACACTCCCCTTGAGTTGTCTAACGTCTAACCTTAGGAAAACTCGATTGGGAAAAAATTTATATTCAAGGCTTAAACAAAAAAAAAAAAAAAAAAAAAAAAATCAATTTTACCAAGAAGATTGTGCATGCCAGTTGGTTGAGAGATGGTTGAAACTAATCATGGTGTTCACATACCTATAACCTTAAGAATGCATTGACTTGTGGTCAACCAATGATGTTTGACTTTTAGCCTTGGAAATGCCGCAATTTTGGCCTTTTGGGGTGGCGGGCTCTAGTGTGCCCCGCGATCCAGCCTAATAGGCACGTGATAAAATTTAAAGATATTCAAAGATTATAAGCACGCCGCCGCCAAACCTCGAGTCCTACGTCAACCCCTAAGGGAGAGAGTGATCTCTCTCTCTCTCTCTCTCAATTGGTTCAGTTCAATGAAGTTGCGAAGCATTTTCTGCTTACCGCAAAATCTAAGAACAATTGATTAGTTGCTGGAAAGGGCAAAGAGTGATTAGGAGTGATTCCGCCCAAATGGGCATAGGTTAGGTGTTATTAATGGAACATGGTAAGTTCATTTTTTTTCATAAAAAAGCGAAGGCCGAGCTAGAGGTCAAGTGACTTGCACCAATAAGATAGTTTCTGATTGGGCTTTTTCTTGATCATAGTGACAACAAGCGACTTTGATCCATTGGTTAGTCGAATCAAACAGCCCTTGCCTGGAATGCCAAATGAAATACGTGGCTGGGTTCTCTTTCTACAACCCTTTTGATATGATGGGCCGAATCTTGTCGTTTATCTGAGCAATTTTGAGGGTTTTATTAAATCCTTAGATAATCTTAGGAAGAAAAAATGTTACTCGTTAGTATATGTTTATATCTAGATAGTTTATCAAAAATGACATATACCTGCCCTAATAAAGTAGCGTTCTATTACTCAAATTTTTGTCTCTACAAGAGATAATTATATATTGATATTTGATAAATGATCACTAACTATGAAGAGTCCAGTGTGCCTAACTACCAGTTGGATTAGAAGGTGATGAGAGAAATACAAAGGCAATACCAAGCCTACTCCATTGTCGTCCCAACCCCAGAGAGAGGCCTAACTGTGCTTCCGGTTATCTCTGCTAACTACCATTTGGGATCACCTATGTTTAACTTTCTCAACTAAAATAAAGAATAACATTCTTAAGAAAGGACATTTTCAACTGAAACTTAAAAGGAATAGCGTCGCATGTGAAGGAGCTTTTTCTTCAAATCCAATATGAATATGTCAAAGAAAGGACATGAACCATAATAATGGAAGGCAAGGACAGATCAGTGCCTCAGTAGGGTTGTCTAGGTTGTTGGGCTACATTGCCCATATGCATAGATGGTAAGGTCCCTATTACTTCCCAACGTGTCTTGTGATTAGCTATGGGACCAATTATTTGATAGAGATTTGGTCTGAGAGGTTTCTATCCTTTCATCATTAATTTGTATCGCCATATAGAGATAATTGGTATATTATGTGGAGCTAAAGGATGGATAGAGATTTCTATCCTTTCATCAACAAAATTCTTTTTCTCAATATTTGATCAACATAAGTTAGGCAAGATCCATTGAGAGCCACGAAGAGACCCACAACGGAGTAGACAAAGGATTCACGGGAGGCCAGCTAAGGAACCACCACTTATGTTAGCATCCTAATACCTAACTGCTAGGTACTCTTCATCTTTCTTGATATAATAAGTTAATAGTGGACCCAATGTTCTTTTTGTTAAGGCTCTTATAGGTCCCTCGTTTGAAATTGATACTTAGAACCATGGATACTCACCAAGTTGTGGGGTGTAAATGTTAATTAATGTTGAGTTTATGTATCGTACATAGAAGGATGGGAGGAGCACATGCGTCCGAGACTTTTGGCCATTTTTCGATAGAAATTCATATTTCAGTGTCCTTCGTCCTTCCCAAAGGGCAAATGACAAGATATATCCACGTGTCACAACTGACGACACAGATGCTTCCAAAATCAGTTGATGTTGCCTCTGCATCAAATGGTATGATTTATTCCCTTTTTTCCTCGTAGACGGGGAATGCCATCATATATATGAGTGAGAGAGAGAGAGAGAGAGAGAGAGAGAGAGAGAGAGAGATGGTGTTGATGTAGTTGAACTGCACTTTCCCAATAAAATAAAATAAAATAAAAATAAAAATAAAAAATAAAAATAAAAGATGTCAACCTGTGTTGCATGTTTTTCACAAAACTTTATTCATAAGTATACTAAAGTTGAATCCTATTCATCCACGTCCAGTTCTTTTTTTTTTATCTTTTTCATCATTACATGGTAAGTTCCTTGCTATTGCTTCCGTATCATCTCCTGTCACATAGAGTTAGGACATTTCCCTTTTGTTATAAGGGCTGCTGCCCAGCCAAATAAATATTTTAAATGTAATTAATTACCCCTATTAGAGAATCCGGAGCAATTGAGACCCAAATTTCTTCAACATGAGATGCTCTCCTTTTTTTTCTTATGGGAATATATAACCTTGGATGCTCAATTGAGATCTAGGTACATATGTTCATAATATGGTTGCATTCACTTAGATTATTTCTTTATTGATGGTCATGCCAAAGGTGGATTAATAGTTTAGGGTTGAATTGTAATTTTTTCGATCTTTAATTATATTTTGATTGAACGACTTTTCTATTAATGGTCATGCCGAAGATGAATTAGTAGTCCACTTCAATAATATTCATTGTCTTTCTATATCCTGTTCCTATATTAAATAAATATTATTTATTGATTCTTTAAAAAAAAAAAGTTGCAGAAAAACAGTAATATTATTGTCTGGGTAGGCCTAGGGTCGAGGTATTTCACCTGTTGTTTGTCGTGGAAAGTTGGGGTATAAAAAAAAGTCTAGAATTCTACCAGTTGAAGAATAGAGTAGGGGTTGGGCTATTGAGAGAGAATATCAGTTGGCCCTTGGTAGTCCCATGTACCTTATTTAGTAGTCTTGGTATTATTATGTGTACTCAGATTCGGTAAACAAACAGTTTTATAGATAAGGTACACAAATAATTGTTATTTCATGTAACTTGGTGTCAGCAATTTTAACCCAAAAGGTCAAATTAAGTAAGGGTGAGTCATATGATCTTGATAATGAGATGTCACACACAGGCAATTCTATTATTATTATTATTATGAAAGATAATTTCGCTTTTAATTGTCACACCAACCATCTATAAATTCGACAACTGAAAAA
>NW_024868077.1:367422-376548 GCF_013358625.1 Macadamia integrifolia
ATGGGTCATACTGTTAAAATGTGCTATAAAATTTGACATATAATCAATCTAATAATATATAAATTTATAGATTTTTTTTTTTTTAATATAAAAAAAGTTATATAGATGCCTACCATACAAAGTAAGAAATAATTTGTTTTTCATAATTATTTTTCAATTTTCATTTCTTCCTTCGCTCTCTAACACTCCTTAAAAGAAAGAAAGATTTTTTTTTTCACATGTCAAATAAACTGCCAACATGATAGACTCGAAAGTTTTTCAATCTCAGTTAATGTGAAATTACACCAAAAAAAAAAGAAAAAAAATATAGTGTGAAATCGATCAAATCAACGGTGAAAGAAGAAATCTAGGTTATTTCCATAAGGGGATATCTGAATGACATCTTTATAGGTTTATTTAGAACCTGTGCCATTCTTTTGATTGCCCTTTATTTTGCTCTTAAAAGTTATTTGAGTCAGGGTATGGTTTTCAAAATAATTTGAACATGACTTATCATTTTGTTATTTTTAAAGTTTATTATGTATGTATTTATAACTCGACATATTTTTTTAATTCAATTAAAAGTATATTAATGTTTTAAAAAATTATTTAAAAGTGACTTATCATTATGTCATAATAAAAAATTATCATTGTCAGATACATTTTTAAAATAGATATGTGAAATGATAATATTTATCCTCATTCGAAAAAAATGTTATACTAAAATGGCAAAAAAAGTAAGACTTTAAATTATTGGACATACAAGAGGTGTCAATAAGAAAATCCTCTATCTTTATTTTTTAAAATTATCATTATTTTTTAATATTTTTTCAAATGCATGAGTGAAATGATAAGATCGCGTAATTCAATCTAAAATCAAATCCCTCCTGAACTCATTCATTTCATGAATTACTACTTGTTGTAAAAGATTTAAAAAATAAAAAAATATGATTACAAATTATTTGACATCTTAAAGAGTATATCAATAAGAAAATTATTTTTAAATAAATATAAACTTAATAAGTAAATGTACTACTTTTTACCTAAAAAAAAAAAAAGTAAATGTACTACTTAAGTTACCGTTTGCTGATAACTTCTTTTAACATCACCTTTCTATCAACGGAATTGGTAGGAGCACTACGGGCGGGCTTACATCCTAACCGGTTCATGATAGCAGTTTGTAGTGGGTCCCACTTTTTTATGAGGCTGGCTCCACTTTGTTGGTGACTGATGTGGGCCCATTATCTCATGGTTATGAATCATCTGCATTTTCTATGGTGATGCGTGTGATCACATTTCTTTCTAATGGACAAAAGGAAGGTTGGTAGACTGCGACAGGCCTACTTTGAGGCCATCACAGGCCTTTTTCCCCTTTGATGTTCTCTAATTGAAAATTGAAGAGGACATCTAATTGAAGAATTGGAATTGGAATTGGAATTGGAACTAGAATTTGAATTCCAATTTAAAGATGAAAAATTCAAATGGGCTTAATTATGAGCATGGCAATCCCACCTCCTTCCACCGCAAATGAAAATCCATCTCTATAGGATGTCCTTGCGTATTCTGATTGACCCCACGCTGATACAACAGCATGGCATCAATCCACACTAAATACAATTCTTTAACTTATGTTGGACTTGGAGAAGACCTATCCTAGATTGGGCCATTGGATCTTTGAATTGAGGAGTAGTTGATGGTGAGGATAGTCCTTCTCAGATCTCTGATGACACACCTTTGAAAAAGAGTTCACTTTTTATACCTTGTCATGTTCAAGATAAGTTATTGGGTGATGACCAACCAATTTGAAACTTCCTTCCATGTGGTGACTGAGATTTCCACTTATCAACTAAAGGTATCATTTCTTGCTCCCTTAACCGCAAGAATCCCTTGACCCACCACAATTTTAAACAAAAGAAAATCTCTAAATTATTTCAATAATTGTACATTATTTAAGTTAATTATGATTATTAATTGAACCTTCTCATAATATATTATGGAAGAAATTTTTTTCAAACCATGTTTATAATGATGTTGCACCTTAATTATATCGATAAAATGTTGAAAATTTGTGATGATGATACGTGTTTTATCTTAAGATAAACGCATATACTATTGTTGTGTTTGGTTCTAGAAGAACAAAATTGGAATGACTCATTTTAATTTATTGAAAAATTGTATTTCAATGTTTTCATTGTCACTATAAACTTTTCGAATTTCAATTTCATCAATTAACAATTGTTTGTGTGTGTCGCTAACATTATCTTAAGTCTATGATTGATGTTTTATAATGATTACTGGATTCTTAAAATCATTTTACTATATTAAGCATGGTATAAACTTTTTTCTCTTTCATGTAGAAGGTTTTCTAATAAGTCACAAATATTTTTCTTTCAGGTTCTTATTTCTTCTTTAGGGAGAAGGAGGGAATTAAGCAGCCAAAATCATATATCTATCTATCTATATATATATATATATATATTTTTTTTTTGAAAAGCCAAAATTATATATAGCATAGTCAGATTAGTCTAATGGTAATTTTTTTTCCATAAATAGTCAAATGGTGAACATACAATTAGTTAGGGGCAAGCCACGAGAAAATATATCTAATTTCTCTTCCATACACCTAGGCTAGACAAAGAAGCCTTCATTTGAACTAGATTCGGAATACTTCATCTTTTGTGGTTAACTAAGGTGGACAAAGAGAAATCCTGATAATGTTGTAGTTCGACTCCTCTTACATCCTTGGGGTCACTCACATGGGATTGTTTAATGCTCTTCACTGCTTTCAGTGAAAGTTGAATGTTTCTTATTCAACCCCGATATAATTCGATCCATGTGATTGTGAGGTGAATATGGATCCGTGGGATTAGTCAGGCCGAATACCTGGATACCCATCGTTAGAAAAAAAAAAAAAACCTATTACATTTGGCTTTTATTTAGGTCTTCTCTAGCTAGTTAGATGCGAATAAGGTAAAAATATGCACTTATAAAACTAAGTAAAGAAAAGTGAAATAGAAAATATAAAATAGTATTTTCAACAAAGAATGTTGGTTGAAAGTAAAGTTGATGTGAATGGTATAACAAAACATTTTGCGGGTTATATTTTAGAGAAAGTGAGGGTGCTAGAAACTATTAAGGGTTAGAATTGGCTGGTTATAGCCAGGTCTTGGGATCAATTCTTGCTTTATAAAACCCTCCAAGAAAAATAAAGAACCCACTAAAAATTGCATTATGGCCGAACATGGAAAATGATTCTTAATTTGAAAGTGTTGACTTTCTTTCACCAGTTTTAGTTATTTTAATTCAATCACTTTCTTTCTTAAAACTTATTTTATTTGAACCAATGAAAATTTTATTTCACTTCATCTTCACATTCAAAGAAACAAGGACTTAGTGCAACAGAAATAAAATCCTAAAATTTATGTGATACATTGACAATGTTGACTTTCTTTCAGTATTTTTACTTATTTTTCACCATTATTGACTTTCGTACGCTAACTTATTTTATTTGTACTAATGAAAATTTTATTCCACTTCACTTCACATCTAAAGAAACTAGGACTTGATGCTATAGAAATTGAAAACCTAAGGTTTAATTGATTCGCCAAGATTGACAATGTTAATGATGAAATGAGATCTGCTTCATTAATGGAGAATAAGATTACAGTCGCTCATCCTCAATTCTCTCTCACATTATTATAAATAAACTTACTACAATTCATAGCAACATTACATAGAAGTTATTCCTTGAGCCTTTACAGAATTTGTATATACTTGTATTATTAATATCATAGTTTATTATCAGCTCCTGACTCTATATCGTCCCATCTTTTAGGTCAATGTAAAATAGTTGTCTGAAGCATGTTTTCTAGACATTCCTAACTGCCATTCTACTTGTTGAATCTCCTTGCACGAGTATGGATTATGGAATGGTAGTTGAAGGGTTATATTCGAAGACACAAAAACAAGTTTTGGCCATGCATGAGTATTGCCTAGTCATTGTTGGAGCTTAATTTTTGTGTTTCATGAAATCCAAGTGTAAGGTGTTAACTAGTTCCCACAATCACCTCATGTTTGAGTTTGGCAAGACTTTTCATAACGCCACAAACTGAGGATCCATGTGTTTTGAGGCCATTTGTTCATACTAGATTTGAAAGCTAGTATGAACAAGATGATCCATCTAGACCTCATAATACTGCGAGTTTCGTGCACTAGATACATTCTTTTTTTTCTTGATTTGAAAGTAATATATTATAAACCATGAGGTGTCAAAATGTGGAAGAGCACCAAGTAACCCGACTGGCTGAAACAGACACTGGCCTTTTTTCCCCTATTTTTGTTTTCTCATAAATTCAGTATGGGCCCGTTTAAAGTCCATTTAGCACATTAAGTATAATCCGATTGTAGACCAGTAATTATTCGATCGTTGTAAATAGATTGTCCATGTCTGACCTATGAGGCTTGATTAGTTGTCACAATGCGATCAAGTTATGGGTCAACTTAAAGTGACGGGACTGATTAGGTCCAATCAAATCCGACCAAAATCGACCGATTGACACTCTTAATCATGCATGTAGTCAATCTTATTTAGCAAGGAAGCCAACTGAAACACGGTTGGAAGGTGTATTGATGGGGACAAATTTAGGGGAAGTATTGTCCACTGAATCAACTGCCATTTTATTGTTTAGAAAAATCAGACCAATCTCAGTTCTCTTCATTTGTGTTAACTGCTAGCAATTTAAACACACGCACAATCAACCTTTATATCTTACTTCTCCCAAATCAACACTTTGGATGACCGTAACCTGTTTCCTTGCCTTTTTTTTTCTCCTTAAAATGAATTTTGAGTTTTAACAAGGTGTATTTACTATCACTCTCATACACTTAGCCTATATTTATTAAAACTCCTTTACCTTTTACTTTCTTTTGATACTCCCCTGTTTTGGGTTTTTACATCTCTTTCTCCCTTGTTCTTTCTAAATACCTAGATCACCCCTCCTTTTCACTTGTAATTTATTAAAATTTTTTTTTTTCAAATTTATTGGTTCAAAATATGCTTTTACTAATCCAAGAAAATAATCAACCGGTTATCCATTTTTACGTGGTTCAAATGCAATTGGCTTAAACTCAAACTTTTCCAAGGAGATGAATTAGCTAACTGGTTATAGAAGAATACATGGTACAATACTGAATTAATATCATTATTATTAATTTTTAAATTTTCTTTAAATGCATTAGTATTGAGTTTCTTTAAAGTTTACTTTAATGATCAATATTGTAATCGGTATTGATTTGGTATTGATCTTAACCGATACTAATTCAGATTGATATCGATCACAATATTACATTCCCCACTAATGTAACGATACATGGTTTTAAGAATTAAAAAATAATAAAGAAGTACATGTAGTTGTCATTGGGCAACAAGAAGAACCCAATTGTGGCTCGCTTTATGCATAGAAGCTTCACGTCTTGGGTGGTCTCCTTGAGCCCTTCATGACGAGGTTCTTAGGGAACTTGAGCCCTTCAAGTCTTATGCCTCTGGTACAAATGGGTTACATGTTGGATGGTTTTCTGGTGCACAACAGCAGTTTACTGATACCACTACAGAGCCGCAGATGCTAACGAGCCGCCAGCAAACTTATTTTATTTGTATCAATGAAAATTTTATTTCACTTCACTTCACATCTAATGAAACTAGGACTCAATGCTATAGAAAATGAAAACCTAAGGTTCAACTGATTCTCTAAGATTGCCAACGTCGATGATGAAATGAGATCAACTTCATTAATAGAGAATAAGATTACAACAGCTCATCCTCACTTCTTTCTTACATTATTATAAATGAACTCACTACAAATCATAACAACATTACATATATCACAGTTTATTATCAGCTTCTGACTCTATATCGACTCATCTTTGAAAGAGTTGGCTTGAGCATGTTTTCTAGACATTCCAAACTGCCATTCTACTTGTTGAATCTCCTTTCACGAGTATGGAATGGTAGTTGAAGAGTTACATTCGAAGATACTAAAACAAGTTTTGGCCATGGATGAGTATTGCTTAGTCATTGTTGGAGCTTAATTTTTGTGTTTCATGAAATCCAAGTGTCAGGTGTTAAATAGTTCCCACAATCACCTCATATTTGAGTTTGGCACGACTTGTCATAACGCCACAAACTGAGGATCCATGTGTTTTGAGGACATTTGTTCATACTGGATTTGAAAGCTAATATGAACAAAATGATCCTTCCCGGACCTCATAGTACTGTGAGTTTTGTGCACTAGATACGTCCTTTTCTTCTTAATTTAAAAGTAATATATTATAGTGCATGAGGTGTCAAGATGTGGAAGATCACCAATTAACCCGACTGACTAAAACAGACACTGGCCCTTTTCCCCTTATTTTTGTTTTCTCGTAAATTCAGTATGAGTCGATTTAAAATCCATTTAGCACGTTAAGTATAACTCAATTGTAAACTGGTAATTGCTCGACTGATTGTAAATAGATTGTCCATGTCTGACCTATGAGGCCTGATTAGGAGTCACAATGCGATCAAGACATGGAGCTTAAAGTGAGGGGTCGACTGATTAGAACCAATCAAATCTGACCGAGGCTGACCGATTGACACCCTTAATCATGCATGTAGTCAATCTTATTTATCAAGGAAGACAAGTAGTCAATCTTATTTAGCAAGGAAGCCAACTGAAACACAGTTGGAAGGCGTTTGATGGGGGACAAATTTAGAGGAGATATTGTCCATTGAATCAACTGAAGATAAATATTGTTAGAGCAAACACCAAGAAATACGAAAATAAATCAAGAGAGATTGCACAACACACAGCGATTTAATGAGGTTCACACACCGGTTTGGTATGCTACGTCCTCGGACGAAGAAGAAGATGTTTCATTATGCAAAAGAGATTACAACCAAACAGCGGTGAGAAAACTCACCCTAAAAACTCTATCTCAAAAAACCTCCAAATTGTAATGACAATGCTCAACAAGATGATAACACATTATATACTCCAAGTCATGGGTCGGCCCAACCCCTCTGCTTTCATCACAGATCTAAGAAAATTTTTCATTCTGATTGCCACAAAAATATGTCAGAACAAGTCAATCTTCAAAACGGCCGGATCAAGAATTCATTGTTCTTTCCCTAAGCTTCCTTTAATCAACCACCCTAGTACTATCATTGACACTTGTCCATCAGCATATAAGAAGTTACAATTGTCTTGCCTTGGTGGGTTCATATATATTATCTCTAATATTATAGTCACCACCAGGATTATGACCCCCCAAAAAGAAAAGTTTAAAGCTCAAGCTTATGAAACTAGAAAGCAATAGTGAAGTTTTGAGTTGAAAAGGAAAAAGGAAGTAAGAGACAAAATATATGGACATGAACGTGGAGAACTTTCAAGGAAGTGAAAGAGACAAGATATCCAAATTGATCTTCCCATATATTTTAAGAGACCCAAAGAGAAATACCTTTTTTTTTTTTTCAATTTAAGGATTCTTTACTGAAGAGCCTTTCTCTCTCTCTCTCTCTCTCTCTCTCTCTCTCTCTCTCTCTCTCTCATCAGCTACTTCAGATTGTCTCCTCTTAGTGTGGCTTTCATATACGTGGCTTGAAGCCTGCATAAAAAGACATTAATGAAGGTTGTTCATTTTCTTCTATTATTAAGAGATAGATGATCGAGGGGTTGAATACACGGCAAAGACCAATGGTTGCAGGAGTACATTAGTAGTAAGTGACAAGCTAGCTAGCCCACCACCAATAATACAATAATTTCCTTCAAAATGATTTCTCTATTATACTGTTTATGATGATTAAGTTAGAACTGTCAAACGATCTAGGGTTTTACATCAAATCCTAAAAGAATTTCACATACAATATAAGAACACAATTTCAATAATTATAGGAGAGAAGAATCTATATGTATCTTGCACCAACTATGTTGGAGAAGATTTGATACAGTTTTTCGCGATTCCTCTTCTCTTGATTCAGGATCTTCCACAACACCTTAAACCTCTTTTTGTTTTCTCTCTTTTGTGGTAAAGTGAGGAAAAATAACGGCTGCAGGATCTAAGACTTAATATTTATAATAGTGTCCTGATCCCAAAAACCTAGAACCATAATGGGTTGGGTTAGTATATCCTTGAACTAGAGACTGAACATAACTGGTTTATGTAACTTTATTTTCACTAATTAATCAACCTAAATAATTAATGACACTCATAATTCTTATAATAATTACCCTTAAAACCCCTTTAACCTGATGAATCATTTTAATTTTAATTTCTCTTCAAAATCTCTAATTGATTCTTGTTAAACAAAAATGAATCAATGATTAATTATTAGTTTGACTAGCTTTTAGCTTTTATGATTGAATTTGTAGTATATGTAGTAAAGAAATGGATGGACGATTGAAGAAGCAGGCTGAGCTGGTTCTCTCACTATCTCTGTCCGGCTCATGTTATTGACAATTGGCATCACAACGCTGTTAGGAAAACTAAGACATCATTTTTACCGTAGAACTCAAATAATAATACTCTAAAAATTAAGGAGTGAGATGAAGGTCTCCATCTATATGATGGAAGAAGATTTATGACAATATGGATGATTTATTGACTTTTTGTCATATATATATATATATATATTTAAATTTTATTTAAGATCAGCAAGAATGATTTATTAAGAATAAATGAAAGAATACAAAAGCTTAAGAGTACAGCTCACAAAATAGACAATAACTTACCTATCCACGTTAGGCATGATCATAATCACATAAGAAGACTATAAAATCCACAAAAATTCAGCAAAAGCTCAACTAAACCTATGACGAAGCTTCTTTTGAACATCTCATTTTATGTCATTTATATAGAAAAGAGGTAAGATATCCCAATCAGAAGAGACTCTTGACGTTGCTGAATGTTTTGCCAATCTATCTACCATCATATTGATCCTCCAAAAACAATACGTGGCACCTGCAGTACTGTAAAACAGTGAGACCTCTGCTGTGTTTTGAATGGATGTGGCTCAGCTCGCATGCCTTTACTTATGGCAAGCATTCCTCTGGTTACACAGTTAGACCTAGTTTGCCACTTGGCAAATAACATTTATGTTTTTTTTTTTTTTTT
>NW_024868077.1:376587-443677 GCF_013358625.1 Macadamia integrifolia
CTATATGTGAGCAAAAAATTTGAAGATCTCTTGTCCAAAAAAAATAAAATAAAATAAAATAAAATAATATATATATATATATATATATATTCATTAAGAAAATACATTTAGTATTGATGTCTTAGCCTGGGAATAATCAAACTGGTGAATCATTCTTCTTCAATTATTGCAATTTAAAAGGTGTCATATCACAATAAACTTTTCAAATTTCATTTTTCAGGGTAGTCATTATTAGTCATTACTGAGCCATCAATTTTTATTTTATTTATTATTATTATTATTATTATTTCGTTTAAAGTTGAAAAATTGAAGAATAATGTCTGGAGTACAAATACATATGCAGATATAAAGTGGGATATTTGATGAATTTGACTCGCTGAAATTTAATATGTGACTTATCTAAACTATGTTATCTCTATCAATAGTCGAAATGAGCACATTATTTGTCCATGTGGTGGGATATAACCCTTGTAAAGTTTAATAAATAATATAATCTTGGGAGAATAAAAATTCACCTTAATATACTAAATACAAGATACTTCCACAATAATTAGTCTCTTATTGATTTTGTTTTGTTTTCTTTCCTTCCCTTTTAAAGAATTGATTTATCAGAAAAAAAAAACGAAAAGACAGAAAGAAAGAAAAAGTAGGGATCCATCAATGGCCACATTGGTTATCTTGTTTGCACACAAATGGAAAATCATTATACCTCCTTCTGGATCCACTTGGATTCATCAATTTGGACGAGGTCCTGACATAGGCCCATAACTAAAGCCCATTGGGGCAAACATCGAATACCTTTTGAGTCTACTTTGTTGATTTTGGGAACTGTTGTGGCACTTTGGAATCACAAAAGATATGGTAGGAAAGAAAATTTGGGTTCCAGCAAAGCTTGATGTTGAATCCCAATGGGCGCAGATGACAGAGGGAACCAACAATTAATTACCACAGCAACAACATGGGCATTGCAGATCGGAGGAAACTGATAGGTTCAAACTTCCATATGACATTATATTATTTGAAGAATAATGAATACAGACACCTCGGGGGTGTAGTTCCACTGGTTCAAAGGCGTAGGAATTATCCTTCGGCTTGAATCGTAAAATCAGACAGGTTCAAGGGGTTCCTCGTTAGCAAAAAAAAAAAAGAAGAAAAAAGGCCATGGCATAGTGTGTGGTCAGAAGTATTGAGGTAGTTGAGAAATATTTTTCTCTTTTAATTAAAAATAAAATTAGCTTAACATTCACTAAGATTCTGTGGACAAAAAAATATATGTAACGTAAATATTTTGGATGAAGATATTGCATATATGGACCAAAATATTTAATACAAGAGTATATAGTCCATTTGCTCAGCTTGGTAAGGTCTATTGCTAGGGCCTAGGTGTAGCATAGACTTGGGATGATTTGCTATTTCAGTCAACATATGTTTATATAAGAGCTTCTGTTTTTAGGTGTGCAGGCCAACCATTCAATTATTGTCTTGACGCAAAAAAAAATTTTGTAATACAAGACGGCATGGTTTATTCCAATCTCACCCATACATGTCATTCTCAGATGCCCAATTGAGATGTGACCAAAAACCTAGGTTAAGCCATGTTGAATAATGCACAATTGAAATAATAACAATTGGCTTAATCGGTGTCCAAGCATTCAGGAAAATGGGAGAGTAGTGGAGGCATCAATCAGATGGAGGTAGGGTGGTCTTTTCATGTGGCCTATGTTTGGATGTAGATTTTCAAATATATTAAGTTAATGATTGATACTAAATGTAAATTATAATACTTATTTATTCAATAATTCATATCTTACATACAGAAGCACTGTTAGTTAAAACGCATTTAAAACGCGGTTGAGTTTTTTTGCCGTTTAAAACGCATTTTTCCATATGCTATTATATAATATGAAAAAAAAAAACGGAAACAACAAAAGAATCCGTTTTAAACTCGTATCCGTTTTTTAAGGGTAAAATGGAAATTTTATTAAAAAAATAATTATAAAAAAAAAAAAGTAAAAGTGAAGAGTGAAGACAATATGGTACTTGGTTTTTGGTTTTTAACTTCCATATTATCTATAGGAAAAAATCTCATCATCTTATAGCCCATTGAGTAAGGAGAAGCTAAAGCTAGCAACATCTCATTTTCTTGTAGTCCATTGGGTTATTCTATCTTGGGACTCCCAGAGCTTTTGGAACATTAGATGCATATATATAGGTAATAATCTCTCAAATTACATGAGTGTATGATCGTTTTTTGGTTTTGTTTTTTTGAAAACTACACGTTTAATACTCGTACCATTCGTTTTTGTCCATTTGCAGTTCCCTGTTTTTTTTATCGTACCGTTCATCGTTTTTATCTGTTTATAACCTGTATTGTACGTTTCTGTTTTTTTACCGTTCTCATTTTAACTAGCAGTGTACAGAAGTAGGGGAGGGCTGGGCCTGAACGGTCCTGGTTTAATGGGGCCTGTATGCCTCAGCCTAAGGCCCCAGCCCGACTCAACCCTAGGGCTCAGAAATCCTGACCCTAGTTCCATCGTGGTTGAAAAGCCCAGTTCAAGCCCTGGAATTTTCTGACTGCCTTCGGGTGGGCAATGGGCCAAACTAATAATTGGTTCACTGTTGTGAACAGCGGAATGTTCTCAATATGGTGCCAAATAATAGGATGAAATCTGTTTCTTACCAGTGGGCTCACTTTTAGGATTTGGTTCGATTTTCCTCTCCAATGGTTCGGCCGGCTCCAGTCCATCATCCACTCGGAATCTGATTTCACAAAGGTCAAACGTTGTGGATATTCCACACTTTTTCCCGTTGTGGAACTTGTATCAGTCATGCCTTGTCTTCACCCCCATCATCTCCACCATATAACAACCTTTCCTATCAATTTGTCAATTCATAAAAAGGGTAATGCCTTTGTTTTGGGATTACAAATTTGTATATAAGGTCAAGGGCCTAATCATTTTTTGCCATCTGTTTCACTACAACTACAAATGATCAGAGAACTTTGTCCACCTATATGGCCATTGCATCAGTGCGCTGCGCAATGGGAGACCCCACATAGACATCTTCAGCACACAGTAGGAGGTAATGGGATCTTTTTGTGTTTGTCCATTTCTTTTTGCACTCGCATGACATCCATAATATATGGGATTCATCCTCATAAGTTTCTCACATTTTCTTATCCATCAAATAAACGGGTCGTATAAATCTTTGTACATATGCAAGGTTTGGGTGGTCATAGAGATGAGGATAGTCTTGTTCACCTAGTATTTCTAGATGTTGAAGATCTATGATTAATTATTTTAGGATCTTTTCTCTGATCCACATCCACTTTAGCAGTGTTCAGATCTCAAAATCATATATCCATTTGCACTTTGGAGCTTCAACCTATTTTGCAAATGTTGCTCTTTCTCATGGATAAGTGATCTGATTAAAGATTAGATTCAATCCACATCTATTGTTTATAGCGTTTTTTCAATTAAGAGGAGAAATGGAAAGGAGGGGGTGGGGGTGGGGGTGGGGGTGGGTTGAAGGAGAAAAAGAGATGTGGTTTCATAGATATGTCCATAATAACTAATTTAATAATGTGGTCCAGGAAGGAAGATCTGTAGACTTGTAGGCGAGAAGTAACATTTCTAAAGAGAATGTTGGGTGTAATTAGGTGAGCTTATTTTGGTTGTTGACCAATGGACAGAATATGGGATCTTCCTAAGATAGCCATTCTTGTTACCAAGGATCAAATATGAATTAACAAGTGGTTCAGTGGGTCCCACCTAAAATATTGAGTTGAATGTAACTTACTAATATTTGGGCCCCCTATGTTTTGTTTAAAGTCCCATGCAATTGTAATTGTTTTTTGTGAAATTTATTTTGTAAACTATTTTTCATCTTCGCTATTTAACACATGGTAGTACATTCATTAGTCCATGTGATAGAGGAATAAGTAAGCATCTAAATGGTATAATTTTAACTTAAAATGAGTAGAGAAGTGGCAAAAATTACAAAAGATGTCATTTTATATTTTATTTTCAACTCCATTTGATGGTATTTTATGTTTCTCTACTAATTTTAAGCTGAAATTATACTGATGAGATGCTTACCTAGTCCTCTATCACAAGAATTAACCCATATATGCCAAGTGGCAAATAGTATCACTATACCTAATGACACCTATAAGGACATTTTTTCATATACATTTTTCTCAATAAAATTTTATGTTGAGATCAAACTACAAATTTTATTCATTGCAATATATAAAATGATATAAGAAATATAGAGAAAAAAGTAAAAGATAAAAAGGGAAAATCTATATATAAAATTATATGTATATTATTTTGTCTCCCTTTGTGAACTATCTTGGTTTTTTTTTTTTTTCAAATAAATAAATAAACATAAAAAAAAGAAAAGAAAAAAAAAAGACATTATTTAGTTGGGATGAGGATCCATTTATCCAACCCCATGTAGTTCGGTTAAGGTTATTGCTAGCCTCCGGGCTTGAAAGCTTACGTTTGCTAGCTTAATAGCAACGAACTCCACTTTCAGAAGCGAGCTAGAGCAGCATGCTAACCTATCACATTTTGAAGCTCCGCGCTTTAGAGCGCTTTTAAAGGTGGCTATGTTACTAGCTCGCTAGCCTTTTTCTACAGGTTGCTAGTTTAGTATTTTAATGTAGTAGTCACATATTCGGATCAATATAAGTACTCTTATAATGGTCATACATTTTTTATTTGGGAGGTGGATAGAGATTTCCCATGATGCTGTCTAGTGTAAGAAAGAACCTGCATGTTGTACCAATGAGGGGTTTGAATAAAGTTATCATTTATATGAGGCCCGCATGGATGTAATAGGAGAGAGAATGATAGCGTGCATCTCACTTTTCATTATGAAAGAGGGATTTATTGGAATCTATAGAAGGCTGGTGCATGGTTCCTCCCCCCACCTCTTCTTTCCACTTTTTTTTTTTTTTTTTTTTAAATCGATTTATGCAGTTCTACTAATGATCACTTTGCATAAGAACCTCACTCAATGAGATAAGGTTTCGGTTCAATCTGTCAATCTTAGTTTCCCTAATCTTTTGGGAGTGAATAATTAAAAAGAACCAACCATAGATATTGTCCTTACAGGAGAATCAACCAGTTGTCTATATCTAGATTATAATAAGTTATTAGCTCTTTCAATTTCATATGGTCAGGTTACCCTTTTTATTGCAGATTCTATGGTCTATCTAAATCAATCGAAAATTTTAAGTTATTTTAAGTCTTCCACTTATAATGGTTAGGAAGGAGACAATTGTAGTAGCTATATATTAATATGGATTTTTTTTTTCTTTTAAGATGCCATGCATCAACATTATGAAAGTAGTAGGTGATTGGTGAATAAAATTGTTTTAATTGATGTTTGGCCTTTTTCTCCTCCATTGTTGAGGGAATTCAACATAAACTATCTAATTGGAAGGAAATCTTCTATCTACAAAATTAAGTCTATTAGTACTTCCAGTTCCTTTCTATATTAGTATTTGTCAATATCTTAATATACTCATTAGACATATTTTTTTTGCTAACAACAGGTATCCAGGCTTTCGTCCTGACTAGTTCTATGGGTCTATACTAACCCCACAACCACATGAACTGGATCATACCGGGGTTGAATGAGAATCATTCAACTTTCACTGAAAGTAGTGAAGAACACTAATATATTCATTAGACATTTTTGGTGAAAAGACATTAGTGGTATGGGGTCTTTTGGGTTAAGTGGGGTCATTTTTATCACAATAAAAAAATGAAGTGTTGCTTTGGAGAGTTTTTAAATGGTTCTTCTTGCAAGACAATGCTAGAGATTCTAACATAATGTTGAGAAGAATCCAGATCAAGTCCTCATATGAGAACTATTCTTGTACAGTGCTTGATTATTAGATATTTTTGGTGAAAAAATAGTGTGGGTATAAGGTCTTTCGGGTTGTGGGGTTATTTTTATCATGATAAAAAAAAATGGAGTCTTTAGGCTTTTTGTAGGGGTGTCAATACCTAATTGAATTGGTAAAACCACCCTAGACCTAGCCGATTGAACTTGGATCAAATCACACCGAAGGCTTATTGGGCCGATTTTGGTTTGGCATATTATAACCCCCCTAACAATTTGAACTGCACTAGAAGCCGTTGAAACCAATCCGAAATAGATTCAGAAAACCGAACAAATAAACCAAAGTAAAATCGAAACTGAAATTTCCTTATTGGTTTAGTTTTGGTTTCACCATTCTCACACCAAAACCGGGCCAAACCGACCCATTGACACCCCTAGGATTTTGGGACTTGGAGATTTTTAATTTAATTCTCCTTAAAAGACAATGCTAGAGACTTGACATAATGTTGAAAAGAGTTCGGATTAGGTCCTTGTATGAGAATGGTTCTCATACAGTGCTTGATCTACACATGGAATCCACTTATTCGCTTTCTTTTTACAACAAGTTTTCACAGTGAGTAGATTCCGATCAGCCCGGCTTGACACATTTAGCCCGACCCATTTATACTTATATTTTGATTCTTTTGGATAGAATATGATATATATTGATATTTTTTTTTCAATTATTGAATGTAATTAAGTTCAATATTTTTTCTAAATTGTTGAAGATTAATAAAATATATTAAATTATCTTAAATCTAAGACAATTTAAGACCGTTTAAAGCCCATTTAAGACTTTATTGGTACATTATCCCGTTTAAAACTAAGTTCTTGATTGCTGCTACTAAGGCCTAGGCCATCCGAGGTGGTTTGCTTCTTGCTTTGAATCAGAGCTTGTTTCCTCTAATTACATTTTCGTATTGTTTAGGTATTGTAACCTTTTTTTTTTTTTTTTTTTTTTTTTTTTGTTTTTTGTTTTTTGTTTTTGTTTTTGTTTTTGTTTTTAACAATGTTGTATCTTCATTGGATTGGGCCACTAGGGCTTAGTTTGTTTCCATCTCATGTTTATGTGTTTTTCATTTCACTCCTTTTTACCTCTAATAGATAGGCTCATTTTTCAGCCGCAAGGGTCTGTGTGTGTGTGTGTGTGTGTGTGTGGAGTGAAACCTTAAGTTGCAAATTAGGGTTAGGGTTAGGGTTAAGGCGAAGGAAGAAGTCGATTAGAAATTTTGTATTCAGAAGTGGGACTTAATGGAAGGCCCCACAAGGTTTGATTTTTAGCCTCACAAGGTTTGAAGAACTGTTTTTTTTTTTTTTTTTTTAACTGAACGCTAGAAATCTTCCACATGTGTAGGCCTTTCAAAGCTTCCTTCCTAATCAAATGCCCCACAATATCGCCTAAAGTTTTTAGGCTTAAAAATCGCCCCAAAACATCCCGTAATGTCTTCAGGCTTAAATGTCGGAAATGGTGCAATTTGATATTTACACCCCCAGCAAACTGCTATATTTTACATTATTTTCATCAATTTGTCAATGGTTAGCACTAGTATTTTCCGGTATGGATGGCAAGAGTTAAGGGTGCCAATCAGTTCAGTAATTTTTTTTTTCATGATATAATATGTATTTTCGCCTTAGGTAGCATGTGATTCGGAGTTCAACTCCTCTTACTCCTTGAAAGAATCATACGGGGGTGTTTAGTGTTCTCCACTATTTTTAGTGAAAGTTGAATGATTTTCATTCAACCTCAGTATGACCCGGTCTATGCGGTTGTGGGGTCAGCATAGACACGCTGGACTAGTCAAGTCCAAAGGCTTTAAAACACATCATTAGAAAAAAAAAAAAAGTACAAATCAAAACTAAAATCGAATATTTCATAACCTCACATCAAAATGGAAGAATTAGTTCAAATTTATTCTGTTCATATTTGATTTTCTATATTTGGTTTTATTCATGTATTGGTAATTTGGTTCACTTATTCATTTCGTAGGAGACTTGGGAATGGGTCATATAGTTCTTATAGAAGCAAGGCATGAAAAAGAAAATGAGCAGAAGTGCAGGAATACGAAAGAGAAGGAAGGATAGTCAGATTGTCAAAGATGGAGGGAGAAAAGATAAAAGTGAAGGTAAAATCTTAGAACTCGGTTTGATTCAAACCGATGATTCTTAACTTAGAACCAAAATAGAACTGAACCGAATAAAATTTCAATTTCAATTTCCAAAACCAAACCAAACTCCAATTTCAATTCCGATTATAAATTGATACCCTTAAAGAGAGTATCAGTATTAGATAACAAATTGACCTTTAATGAAATATGGTTTAAGAATAATACAAATATGATGACAAAAGTCTAACTCAAAGTGAAGCATGACATGTTTGGGCATGGTAAATCTCTCCTTGTGAGTTGGAGGAGGAGTTTGTTGGGATCCTCCTCATATTAATGATGGGCCCACATAATGGTGAGGTGATGAGAGGGTTTAATTCTCTAACACCATTATATGCCTCACTTTTCTATCAACCCACTAATGGTGAGGGTAAAATTTTCTTCTTGTTATTCATCTTTGTGTGTATGAGAGGGGAAGGCTCTTTGGGTGTTTTTGGTGCTCTTGTTGTTTCTCTCGCATTTGTCATGTGGATTTTGAGGATTCTATACTCTTGTGAATACCTATATACTTTATATATAATTGAAAAAAAAGATTTTTCTCCTAAAGCTTTGGTAGCCTCTAGTATTATCTAGAGAAGATTAAAACTCAATTATTCTCATTGCTAGTGGAAGATTTATCTGGACTAGACATGTGGTTATTGTGTGGGGGGGTGGCATTTTTCAATTAATCCCATTACCACGTGGATAAACCGTAAACGCGATAGAACTCAAGACACCAACTCAACATATACACTAATATTTTATATATTATGCCTTTATACACATAAAATATACATTAATATTTCTACCAAAAAAAAAAATATACATTAATATTGTATATAATAAGCTTTTATTATTATAGGGAGAGAGTTATCTGAGCAAGAAGTATGGAGAACCCACAAATCAAGGGGGTATGAGGAGAGAGATAAAAAGAAACTATTGTATAGCCTCCACCGATAGTGTAGAGATACGTTTGTTCATTATGGGAATCTATATTAATTTCTCGAATACTGATAGCCCTGTAATAAATAAATCGATAGCAATAAAGAGAAAAATTATTGTTACCATGTGCCAAAGGCCTATAAAGTAAAACTGGCCACATGGAAAGAGGTTCTATTGCCAGAATACATGCATACTTCTTTGACTATAATTCACCAACAACATGTAAAAATAACAAACCTAATCTACAAATAGAAAATGAGAAAAAGATCGCTATCTGGTCATGTGTCACTACACCCAAACACAAGGGTGGCGAAAAGACCACTTTGTCCCCCTAGTTGGTTGCATGTGCATCTCCTCTGATTGGTCCATGAGCTAGCATAATGACCATGTGACCAGTTAATGTTCCCCAGTCGATAGAAAATATTAACAAAGGATGTTAAATATTATTAATTCGATGTCAAATTTATTAGCTAAATATATGTAAAGAGATGTATAAAATACAATAAGAAGTTTAGCGTATCCTTTCTTTTGCTCTCTTTCTCCTCCTATTAAGTTTATAAATAGGGAAGGGTGTCTCTGACCATGAGGTGTCGTAGGGTACACCAACTCACATTTGATTTTGTTTTTCTTTTTAACTATATCTTTTCTTTCCTCAAAAAAAAAAAAAAAATGTGAGTAGGCATATCCTGCTCCTCATGTTCGACCACCCCTTCCCTTACAAGTAATAATTTATTATTGATAAACTTGGATAGAATTTGGGTAGTGTATAATTTTTTTTTCTTTGTATTTGGAATCTTTTCTTCTTTATATTCTTATGCCAATATTCATAATAATGCTGTGGATACCATGTATGAGGCCAAAGCCAAACTTAGCTTTTTATTTTTTATTTTTTTTTTAGGGTGAAACTTGGCTATTGATTTGAAATTGTCAAAAGTTTATCAAAGTTGAATTTTAAAAAATAATATTGAATTTCAGATAAATCAAGGAAAAAACTAGGGTATTGATAGGTAAGGTGTGGGTTTTCCACCCAGTATTTGGAATATTTTTTCTTTGATATTCTTGTGCCAATATTTACAATAATGCTATAGATACCTCATACAAGGCCATAAATTAACAAAAGTTTATGAAAGTTGAATTTTAAACAAATGTTTTCATACACTAAAATTTTCAATAGAAATAGCTATAATGTCAAATATTATATTAAAAAAATTGTTCTCAATGGAAGCCGAGTTACATGTAGAGTATATATATCGTATTGAAAGAACTACCTAAAAGCAATATATGTATTTAAGTAAAGATCCTTAAATTTTACCTAAGACATTTATTCTAATACTTTGAATAGAAATTAGTATATGAGAACAAATCGTTCTCCAAAAATAGCATTTGTTTAATAAAAATATATTCAATAGAAGGCAGGTTGCGTTTTTTTATTTTTTATTTTTGGTGAAAAAAGGCAGATTGCATTTAGTGTACAATTATATGGTGCAACACCTAGAGGTGAGACACATTTTTAATTCAAAAAAACAAAATTATATTTGCCCTTTGTTTAATTGAAAAACAAGCAAGCAACTATTGGTTCCTAGAGAATTTTTTTGTTAGAAATAGCATATCTTATCAGATATTCTTTATGAGAAGTTATATAACAAATCTTAAATCTTAAAAAAAAAAAAAAAAAAAAAAAAAAAAATCTTATAAGTAAAGAGAGATCAGGTTTCTCTGCACCTCGCCATGAATGGATTTATATTCACTGTAGACAATCAGGACTATAGGAATGAAATCCTAAGGGGGTGATGGGGTTTTGAACCCTAAGATCCCAGAGTGATGTTTCCTGTGTGGTGAAGGAAAATTTTGTCCAATAAAAAAATTGATTGTGCCATCTTCCTAACCGATTACCAAATAAATTAAAAAAATAAAAAAAAAAAAAATATATCAAATCTGAGGCTGAAGAGCATTGGTTACCGTTAGATTTCAGTGAAAGTTTCAAATCTGAGATCACCATTCAACGGGCCCACATGGACATAGGGAGCATGACTTAGTTGGGTTGACCTTCCACGGCGACAGACGCCGGTGCCTTCATAGAATCTCTAGAAACAATAAAAACAAAAAATCTTCAACTATGTTGCATCATGGGCCTTTCCTCGAACCCACAATCCATTTTCCTTCTTATAAGGAGATGAAACTGTGATCCCAATCCAACGCTTTGAAACCAAGTATCTCATGGACTATCCAATTAGAGTGCTACACTTAATCAACATCAAATAATCAGGGAAGTCGAATCAGAGAATAAACACCTGTCGGATTATTATTGGCAGTTAATTTTTGAAAATTGAATAAATAAATGACTCTGATATTGTTCCGTCATGCCAAGTTTCTAGTTGTGTGTGTGCAGCCATGGCCGCTCCACCCATAAAATAGAAGAAAAATAGCGAAAGAAAGGAAAACCAGGTGCTCCAATGGCGACACCAAAACCTTCATTTCTTCTTCATCTTCTTCTTCTTCTACCTTTCCTCCCCACTGATCACCACCCCCCTTTAATAGCCTCTTAAAATTTCACCCCAATCTTTATTTTTTCTTTCTCCTTCTGTTTGATCTTTTTCTTTCTTTTTCATCTAAACCCAATTGAGCAGTCATGGCTATCTGCATCACTGCAATCCTTTCATGGATTCCTTACCCTAATGTGAAAAAACCCATTTCTTTTTATTCTCTTTATTGTTGATTTCTGCTCTTTTGGTTCTGGGAATCCGGTCATTGATGGTCATGGAGGAGCAGCAAGAGAAGAAACCAGAGTTTGGCCGGCAGACGAGCGAGGCAACGAGGAATATTTTGTTCGGAAAGTATGAGATGGGGAGGGTATTAGGACAAGGTACTTTCGCCAAGGTCTTCTTTGGTAAGCAACTCAAAACAGGGGAGAGCGTCGCCATTAAAGTACTCAATAAAGATCAGGTGAAGAAAGAAGGTCTAATGGAGCAGATCAAGCGTGAGATCTCTGTTATGGGTCTGGTCCGGCATCCAAACGTTGTGGAGCTCAAAGAAGTCATGGCTACCAAAGGTAAGATATTCGTCGTCATGGAATACGTTCGAGGTGGAGAGCTTTTTGCAAAAGTCGCAAAGGGGAAAGTTAAAGAAGACATCGCTCGTAAGTACTTTCAGCAATTGATTAGTGTTATCGATTATTGCCATAGCAGAGGTGTCTCTCATCGTGATCTTAAGCCAGAAAATCTCCTCCTCGATGAAAGCGAGAACCTCAAGGTCTCTGATTTTGGGCTTTCTGCGTTACCAGAGCAGCTCCGTCACGATGGTATGCTTCACACACAGTGTGGAACCCCTGCTTATGTTGCTCCAGAGGTCTTGAGGAAGAGAGGCTACGATGGATCCAAGGCTGATATCTGGTCTTGTGGAGTCATTCTTTATGTCCTCCTCGCCGGATTCCTCCCTTTTCAGGACGAAAATATAATGAAGATGTATCGAAAGGTGTTCAGAGCAGAGTACGAGTTCCCTCCATGGTTCTCCACTGATACCAAGCGGTTGATCTCAAAGCTACTGGTTGCAGATCCAGACAAGCGGATCACGATTCCGGAGATAATGCGAACACCCTGGTTCAAGAAAGGGTTTACCCGTCCGATCCCGATCTCTACTGAAGAACTATCGCCCGAGAAATCTCCTCCGCCGTCGCCGACGGAGGAGGGGGCCATTATTAAGCCTCCCCTGAAGCCTTCTCCGAAATTCTTCAATGCTTTCGAGTTTATATCATCGATGGCATCTGGGTTTGATCTGTCGAGCATGTTTGAGAATAAAAGGAAAGCGGGGTCGATGTTTACGTCCAAATCCTCTGCTTCTTCGATCATGGCGAAACTGGAAACGGTGGTGAAAGGGTTGAAGTTTCAGATAACGAAGGTAAAGGATTTCAAGATGAAAATGCAGGGTGTGGAGGAAGGGCGTAAAGGGAAACTTTCAGTGACGGCGGAGGTGTTCGAAGTGGCTCCTGGTGTGGCCATTGTTGAGTTGTCAAAGTCGGCCGGAGACTCACTTGAGTATGCAAAGTTCTGCCAGGAAGATGTTAGGCCTGCACTCAAAGACATAGTTTGGAGCTGGCAAGGTGATAACTACAACTGCAACAACAAGGATCAACCACATCAACTTCAACAGTTACAATTACATCAGCAGCAGGAGATTAACTAAACAATAATCAAACACTAAGCCCTAAACCTGTTTAGGGTTCTCAAATTTTCCACTTTCTTTTTCCTTGTTTCCTTTTTTTTTTTTTTTTTTTTCCTTGTTTCCTTTTCATTTTGTCATCCATAATTTTTTTTTGGTTTTTTTTTCTGAGTTTTGACTTTGTAAATAGAATGTTGTGGATCTTGATTTAGTAGAAATTGAAATATACAGTTATGGGTGTGCATTTTGGACCTTGGAAATGGAACAGACAAAAACAAAGGATGATTGTGTTCTATAAATTAGAGTGAAAAAAAGGTTGTTTTCTTCTACGTAGCTCTGTACTTCTTTTTCTTTTTGTTATCCATTGGATGTGGTGAATGGTGATTGGGATTTGTGGCTTTTGTGGTTGTGGAGCTTTGTGGAGGAGATACAAAGCGTGTGGGGAGTATACTGTTGACCTTAACCACTCCATGGAGATGGTACAATTGGATAAGAAATATAATATTTCCACTGATTGTGACATCTTTGAAGTTCAAAATTTTCCATTAAAAGCATTACAAATGTCATACATAGAAGGGGATGAGCTGATGTGATTTAGAATAGACTCAATAGCATGTGGCCAATCCAGAGGAGACTACAAGCATAGCACTTGGCTAGAAATGGTGTTTCCAGAGAACCCAGATGTGCGAAACCATCAATTGAAGAGGGTAAAGTATTTGGACTAGTTTAATTAGAAGAGGGTTTATTAGGCTCATGAGGTTAAGCTATTGATCCTGGTTTCTGGATATAGTTGGATTCAATCTTTCAGGGGGCAGGGGAAGAACAAGCTTGATCAGTGGGCATGAGCTAATTTCGTTGAGAATTCAATTTGATTAAGGTGCTTTTGGGCACTCCAGAGACTTTCATCTCTCTTGGCTATAGAACAAATGGTGTTTGCAGAGAACCCAGATGGGTAAAAGTATCAATTGAAGTAATTAAAGTAATTTTGACTAGTTTAATTAGAATTTGGTTTATAAGGGTTCATGAGGTTAAGCTTCTGATTGTGTTTTCTGGAACATAGTTGGCTTCAGGCAATGTTTGAGGAAACTGTAATGGTCTTTAAGGAGGCAGGGGAAGAATAAACTTGATTTTTGTAATCCACCTGAGCTATAGATGTTAAATCTGCAATCTGTAACCTCCTTCAAAATCCTAGTGCTAAGGTATAAGAAGCTGTATCCAAATGTAGCTTAGTGTGGCTCCAGCGTTTGTATGTGTCTGAGAGCAGGTTTATGGTACAGATGGTAGCAGTGCCTTTAGATAAAATGATATCCGATGGTCCGCCCAATTAGAGTTCAATTAGTTATCCAATGGCTTGGAGGACTTGGATGCACATCCTAATATGTGAACACATCCCCATGTCTACCCTGCAATCGGATGGATAATTGGGCAGCCCAATAATTGGAGAGAATATTTTTCCGTAGACAACACACATATGAGAATACCTACGAAATAAAAAACTCAATCTAGAACTAGAAGTTATGGACATTGGGTTCACTAATGGATCAAGATCACATTAAAGATGTGACACTCCATGCGACTGGAATAAGTTTATGACGTTCAATTAAATGGAGTAAGTTGCCCCTAAAATAAGAGATCAGAGGTTTTGGCTGTGTTTGGTATAATTTCTTTGAATGCATTCTAGGTAGATAACGCGTCCCAAGTACTCGTTCAAATGTAGCCTTAATTTCAAAAACTCCACTATATAATACACTTTCAAAGTATATTTGTATAGTTTATTCTCTTTAACCATGATTTAAAGTTGAGATCTTTACGTAGTAGGGTGTCCGAGACTCACAAAATATTGAGGTGAGAAAATTAGATGACAAATATATGTTAAACAAATAATGGTCCAAATGTTTAAGATCATGAGTGGAGGAAGGCTAAGGCCATGTTTGGTATAATTTCTTGTAATGCTTTATCGACCTAGAATACATTCCAATAATACATACCAAATGCAACATTAGGCTCTTCTCCCATTAATCCACTCATTTGCGAATAATGAAATAAGTTATGAAGTGAAACTTTGAAGAGCAGAGTGACAACAACATTGCATAGATGGTTTGGAGATCAACATAGCACATATGGCGTAAAGTAATATGGGGCAAATTATTTATCAGATATGTAATAATTAAATACCAAAAATTTTTATTTTTTTACAAAGGTTTATTATTTTTTCTGATATCATAAACTATCTATTCAACGATATTGTTGGATAGAGAGGACATGGTTTAAATTAGCCACACGTCAAATTTCAGAATAAAATTCAATCAAATATCACTTTTTCTTATTGGCACATATCATGTGTATATTTATGCATGTGTACCAGTACTCTAGATATATTACTATACATTTTCCCAACTCTGAGTGAGAACGATGATAAATGGCCTAAGTTTGTCTTTGTGATTTTCAAAAATATCACATTCGATTGTTATTTAAGTAAATATGATGCAAGTGTATCCAGTGCCTAGCGTTGGCTTGCAGTTTTTGCTTGAAGAGTAGGCACTAGGAGGTCAATTTCTACTTTAAGGTTGTGTTTATTTTTTTTTTCTTCAGAAACAATGTTTTGTATCGAAAACGGAAATTTTAGTTTCTGTGTCAAAATGCCATTTTTTTTTTTTTTTGGAACAAAACTGAAATGATGGAGCTACCTTTTGTTGTTTAGTCAATTCTCGTTTTCAGTATTTTTTTTTTTCAAAAGAACACACACACACACCATAACGCTTTATTCCGTTTTTTTGTTCCAAAAACATTTTTCCGAAACGATACCAAACGTAGCCTAAGGCTTGGTTTGAGCCTTTGAGGTGGCAAATCTGAAAATGAGTGAATTGAGCATTGCATCCATGGTTGATAGGACCTATTTACTTAGGTGGAGTTGAAAGACCTTTAACCTAAAATAGTTTATATGGTTTTAACTAGATATTTTTGGGGATTTAATTCTTTTATCTATATCATCATGGTTGGCTAGGTGGTGCTTGGACTTAATTGTTTCTGTTAATTAAGCTCGATATGGTGCTAATGGTAGTTATTTAGGCTTGATTGAAAATGCTAAAGACAATTTCAGTGTCAAATCATAAGAACATAAACAATAACTAAATTAGCCAAAAAAGGGATGAACTAAGAAGAACACTGTAACCCCTTCCCTCTCCCCCTTCTCCAAAATCTGACGGTTAAAAACAAGAAAGGCCACCACAACAATATAGTGAGAAACAGATTCCCTGTCAAGATTGACATATAGGAAGATTTTTGTCTTTCACTCAACTTCTACCCACCATTATACCAAATGCTACTGAATGTAGAGAAGTGGAGACACTGTCCAAGAATTAGGTCATGCTTTTTCATTTTCCTCATTTAGCTGATGGAAAGGGATCCTTCAGCAGTTATTATAAAGATGTCTTTCTCAGTATCTTCTAGTCCCAGCTTTGATGTAGCCTGATGAAGCCCATTCTCCTTCCTATCAATCTATAGTTTCCCTAGAGTTTGTTTCATTCTTGACACCAAAATTAGCTCTAGTGTCACTGTTTTTTTTTTTTTTTTTTAAAGGGAAAGGTGGGGAGTGTGGAGTGGGGGGGATTATGAATGGTATTGCAGAGACTTAGGTCATCTTTGATATCGTTTTTAATTATATTTATAATCTATTTATGAGGATAAATTATAGGCCAAAAATAATAATTGTTCATTTACTACTACTACACATAATAGAATATACAATGAAAATTAGTTTTTATGGGAATGAGAAATAAGTTGGCTAGGCATATGTGCAGAATATATTTCTCTAATCCTAAAATTTTTATTAAAGATATTAATTTTAGAAAATTCATCCATAGCATATTTCAACAAAGGATTCCCAGACCATCCTAATCCCTCCAATCCCCACTTCCCACTCCCACTTCTCTTTGAATTTGTTGGGGGGGGGGGGGGGGGGGCGGAGTCTAAGACCAATAAGAATCGTTTAATAAAACCATATTAAATAGTTAAATGAAAAATAAATATAAGACTTGATAAGCTTCTCAAATCTTATTGGCAATTTGTCTTCAATATGCTTCGCATCGTTGTTGCACCTACCATATTTGCAATTTTCATGACTCATCATCGTCACTATTGCAATTTCACATTCATAGTCGAAACTCTCCTCTATGCTTTTTGAAAAAGTTAATCTAGTGCTGCCTATTGCTTTCTAATAAAGTTGTGCACTGTTACAGAAGCAATGACAATCAAAACTTGTCTCACTCCTCTTCTTTTTTTCTTCTCCTATAAATTCTCAACGGCCTCCATTTCCTTTTTTTTCCCATAAAATATCACCTCACTAAAATGTACTTATTCCATTATTTAATTCCCTTCTCTTTTCTTATCAACACAACTCATAATACTTGAAATCTACCCTCACAAGTTTTCCATCATTTTTTCCCTTCTAAACGAACAGGGCCTTATTAGAGTTAGTGCCTCAATGGCGTGACCCACAAAATCAGGAGGGGATATGACTTGAGGTTTGAATCCCATGGTAATGATTTATGCGAGCGGTTTATTTAACCAGCATTCTTAGTTTTTCTCATCACTTGGTTGCCAAACAGAAAAATACTGGCAGAAATTAGGGATACGTTGTGCAGCTCTCAGCATCTCTCCAAGACATCTGATCATAAATATCAAGAAAAGAAAAATACAATTTGTTCCTGCGATTTATTAACCAGTTTCCCTTCACCACCATGGACATCTGACCCTTTGATTATCATCGCGAACCAGTATTTTTAACACCATATAATAAATGATGAGAGTTAATAATGACACAAAGTCCAATCGTAAGGTCACACCACCCCAATGGGCATGAGATAATGTTTTCTATCTGGAAGAATGGCCTACCAAGCACCTTCCTGTGTCTCTTTCTCTCTTTCCCATGATGACATCCCTGTCCCCTGTTGGGGGAGGAGAGAGAGACTCAGGGAGCACCGGCACAGGCTCTGGAGTCTGGACAGAGAACTCAATCCCAAGATATATATATCAAATTTCCCAATAGGCACACACAAGTGCATGGAGCTCCTCTATGGGGTGGTACAGTGTGCAACGCACATTCGATGGATGGGAGCCCCTGGGTGCGCACGTCCAAGTGCTACCAGCAGTTGAAAATGAGCCGCACACAACACCAAGCCGTAGAGGAGCCGGATCCCACACAAGCCCACAGAGTTCCACGGGATCACAAAATTGCAATCCACCTGCAAAAGGACTACACATTTATCATACGAAAAAGTAAGGATCCACCTAATCATGTGCACTTGCAGAGATCTACTTCCTTAAACATAGTCCATCACTGTCTGGCTGTAAAGGAACATTAAACACCATCTGCAATCTTATAAAAACTAATAACCAGGATTAAACTTTTTGTCTACTCGAGAATTAAAGAATACACCAACTATGAAGATACCAAAGTTCAGTAGTAAAGTTCGTCATTCTTGGGCTGAAAGCCTGAAACACTGTACAAGATTTTCATATTTCTCAATTGTGCATCTGAAAAAAATGTATACAAGTTGCGTGTGTGCAGTTTCTATGGGAGGTTGAGGTGTGGGGGTTGAGAGAAGGAATTCAGTCTTAACCAAACATGCTGTACACTTTTGAGGTAACAGCGAAGTACATGAGAAATTGGTTGATCAACAAAAGAAGTTAATTCCAGTTAAGGCTTTCTATTTTCAGTGAGAAACTGTTAAGGTCTTTTATGCCATTGGTTCTTAATGTGCTTAATGATAAATTTTTCTTCAGGCTGCCGTTTCCATCGGTAGTTGGTTGCTTCCAGCCACTGTGGGTTAACCAGAAACTTCTTATGTTGCACAGCCCAACGAGCCTTCTCTGTTCCAGTGTCTATTGAGACCACATGTGTTACAGAAGGATCAACTTCTGTACAGCATATGGCCCCTAAATGTTCCGCCATCTTCCAAAAGTGGTTACTCTCAGCCTCCAGTTTCGGAAATACACGGCTGAAAACTATTTTACAACCTTTCAGTACTTCTTGCCTTCTCATCTTCAGAACCTATAAACATAAGCAACAGAAGTGAGATAACATATGCTTAAGATGAGCTTCTCCAAATATTATGATTAGCTACCTATTAACTCTGGTCTGAGTGACAAGTACATACTGTATAGCAGGTACGCATCAACTGAGAGAATAACTGCTATTTAGGTTAGTCGGCATCATCTTCACAAAATCAACATTAGAAAGACCATAGGCTGCTATTCATTATAATCTTGTGTAGAGAGTAGACTTATTATGATTTTGTTTTCTTGGCCATCAAGATTATTGAAAATAATTGGAAGGTTACACTCACCCCACCAGGTTGATATTTGGTGAAGGCAGTTTCTAGGAAAATTTATTAAACCAGATTCCTGGCCCGCATTGTCACAGATTTAAACTGTACTGTTCCTATGGCCTGATGAAAACACACACCATTATGAACGTGAAACACACCACACCAACTAATGAGCTGCAATCTTCAATAAAATACGGAGAATCATTTTTAAAAGATGCTAAATCAAAGAAGAAGAAAGAAAGAAATCCCCCTCTTCCCACTGAAAAGAAGAAAGAAAGAAGCAACAATTTCTTACCAAGGTAAGCAATTATTTAGTAGTGGCAATTTTGACACAACTCACCACCAAGGACACAGTAGAAGTTAAAGAGGGTTTGGGTTGAGGAGAATTCAACAAAGCAGACATTTAGACAATGTTAAATAATTATTTGATCATATTAGAATCGATCAATTGTCTTAAACAACCCATTTGGAATGACACTTTCTCAGAAAAACTAAATATTAATATTGTAATACATTTAAGTATTGATAAAGTAGCTTGGTGGTTTGACTTTGACCTTAGCATCTCTAGGGATTTGGTTTGGAGTACAAGCCCACATATTTTGCCATATGGTGACCTGACATGATAAATTTTCATGAAATGAACACGATATTGACATATAATATGACCTATTGACACCAAGGCAAACCAAGGCGATCGAGGGGGCGAAAAGTAAAGCACCAAGGCACCACCTAGGCGACCAAGGTGCCAAGCCAGTCAAAGCCTTGAAAACTATGCTCTTGACATGAAACTAACATGATATTGACAGAAAAAAACTGTACCAACTGACCTCGATGACCCGTTTATTATGTTATGTTAGGGTTTGGATCCTTTTTAACAGAAACAGTAAATCGGCCATGATCAGGTTGAGGCAATGTTGAAACAATCCCACACAATCCTTAGTTACCCTAATAATGAGTACATCTTTTGAAGATGTCTGCCACTCGAGGCAAATCTAAGCATTTTGCTCCTGATACCAATGACATCATGATTTATTACTAAGTACTAAAGTCAGTCCCAGAACATGTCAACGTGTGTGTCAGTGAAGTGTTGACAGTTAACACACTTATCTGTATCATTTCCTGCTACCCACACCCCTCCTCTTCCATGAAAAATGAACAGCAAAAGAAATATTAACCAAGAGGTACAGAGTTTAACCTAAATTGAAGCATCTGAGACGGATAGATATCCATCCCCAGCTAAGCAAATTGGGAGGACTAACATGAAAATCATAGCATCAAATTTGACAGGACATGGCCTTCGCCCTTTTAATCATCGAGGCTAGATGACTTAAGTTTCTCTTATATGTCAGCAAAAAGTAGTCAATTAGGATGCTGTTGTGGGAAAATACCTGTCTTACATCTCTGCTTGCAAGATTGGCACCAAGCTCCTGCCAGAAACCAACTAAAGCTGATAAATGTACTAAATAGTATGGCAACTTGATTTCCGAAAACAATAAATTACACAGAACAAGTGACTAACCGGGTCAAAGAACATCTCATGAATGCGCTTAAGAACTTTAAGAACAGTCGCAAGTGCACCCTCAGACTCACATTCATCCCTCTTCAACTCAGAAAGGGATTCTGTATTAATGCGGAAGTGACGGCTACTTGAAGAAAAGTAATGATATCTTTCCATTAGAATCAGGTTCTCTTTATGTTTCTCCCATACCTAAAATAATGAACCAGCAACAAGGAAACAGTAATGTATATGCTTATCATGGCAACAAAAGAAATGCTTATCTTTATTAACAGTGGAATGATGATGTAGCTCAACAGTTGCCCTGTCAGATAGCTCACATGTTCGATCATTCATGGATTCAGGTTTCAATGTGCTTGCAAGCTACCAAATGGTAATTTTACAGCAACTCCAAGCCACCACATTCTACATACCAATAGAGTAATCATGCAGATGGTTTTTTTTTAGCTAATTTAGCTTGTGAAGTCTTGGATAATACCACGTTTCATCTGGATGAGATGCTTCCAAATGTTCTTAGCTGTATCATTCAAGACGACAAAGTTGTCTTGCCAATTTTTTGTTGTATTTTTAATTTTTGTCTAGGGCTGTTTAGGTATGGTCAGAGGAGAGATTGTTTATGCAGGGTTGGGGTAGGGAGGGTTATGTCCCCCCCCGGTGGGTGTATTTTCTCTAATGATTATTTCAATAAAATTCTAGGGGCTTCCAATTAGAATATGTGGATGGGAAAGAACAATGAGATGAGAGTTGGAGAAAAAGAAGAAGAAGGAGAAGAGGAGATGGAATGGTGAAATAGTGTGTTGTAAGTAAAATCTCACTAACACCTAGGGGTGTCAATTCCAAGCCCACACTGGTAGGCCCAACCGAGCCTGGCATGTTTATGGACCGATCTGGACCGGCCCGATTAATAAACGTATCGGACTCAAGCCCGACACATTTATAAACAGGTAGTATACGGTGTAAGGGGTAAGCCCGACGGGTGCCCGACCGGCCTGGCTAATTTACAAGCCCGACCTAGACCAACCCTTTTAAGCCCGACCTAACCCGACCCCCTTAATACTACATAGAATTCCCATTTTGCCACCAATAACTCAATAATATTTTGTCAAAACTGAAAATCCTAAGTTCCTTTGTTTCATTTCCATTTCCCTTTCACTTTGCTGCGCGGCAGCCCTCACTCTCAATCACTCATCGGGTGCATATCAAGTGAGAAGAATTTGGAAATGGCTATGTTCAGCAAGTATCATGTGAGAAGCATTAAAATATGGGTTTTGGGAAGAACCCATGAAGTTCAGGTAGTGCGGTCTCCTTTGGACTCGTTGCTTCAGAGCCTCACACCCGCAACTTCTTCTTCTTCTTCTTCTTCTTCCACTGTAGTCTACAATTCTCTGTTGCTACATAGGCCAATGGTTTTAGTTTTAGACTAAGAATGTGTTAAATTTTGAGGGGTCTTTTTCTTTAAAATGTCAGATAGTTAAGTTGTGGGGAGATCTCTGGCCGAGACTCCAACTTGGTCGGTTGCTTCGGTGATGACTGTGATGGTTATGGGCTGCTTGTTGGTTGAACAATCCATTTACCGATTTGGAAAGGTGTGATGTTTGTGTTCAGCTCAACACTCCATTTGGGTTTATGTGAAATTGGTCTTATTTACTGATAATTTTTGTTTCTCCAAGTGGTTAAAGAAGACGAAGAGGAAGGCTCTCCTTGCTTCTTTAGAGAAGATTAATGATGGTTAATGAGTGAAAGGGCTTTTACTTGTTTGTGTTTTGATCTGGGTTTTGAATTGGACAATTTGAGACTATTAATTGAAGTGGGTTCTTTCCATCACTGATTTAACGTTGAAATGGAATATTTTTGGGCTTTCAGCCCACTTAAGAGAAGAATTTTAGGGTATGCCCGTTTAGAGCCCGTTTAGACTCAAATAGGTCCGTAGCCCGGGTAAAGCGTAGGTGAAGCCCCATTTATAACCAGTTTATGATAGCCCGATTATAACCCGAGACCGACCGACCCAATTATAAACCATACCATGCCCACCAAAGTTAAGCCCGTTTAGCTAAATGGACGTTCACGGTGCAAGGCTTGAAAGTGATCAAGCCCGGCTAGGCCCGACCGAGACCGGCCCGGCCAAACCAATTGACACCCCTACTAACACCAATATATTACTTCACTAATATATTTACAAGTAATTACACATACCTCCCTAAGGAGGAAAAAAGGAAAAAAAAAATAAAACATGATATGACAAGTTCCTAAACTACCCTTAGAACAACATAACTAATATCTCTAACACTCCCCCTCAAGCTGGAGAATAAATATCATACATTCCTAGCCTGAACAACAAAGAGCTAAACTGATAATGATAAAGACCCTTTGTGAAGATATCAGCCAGCCGATCTCCAGTTTTCACAAAAGGTGTACATATGTAACCAGAGCCAATCTTCTTTTTAATGAAGTGTCTGTCCACCTCTATGTGTTTTGTTCTGTCATGTTGCACAGGATTGTGGGCTATACTTATGGCAGCCTTGTTGTCACAATAAAGCCTCATAGGTGCCTCAGTATCAAATCCTAACTCTTGGACCAGCCTTCTTAACCAGAGAAACTCACACACTCCGTAGCCATAGCTCTAATTCTACCTCTGCACTAGATTGAGCCACCATAGGTTGTTTTTTGCTCCGCCATGTGACTAAGTTTCCACCTACAAATGTACAATAGCCTGATGTAGATCTCCTGTCAGAGATTGAACCAACCCAATTTGCATCAGTGAAGCCTTCTATCCTCATGTGGTTATGCTTGACCAAAAGTAGTCCTTTTCCTAAAGAGAACTTCAAGTACTGGAGAATGCGGTAAACCGCATCCAAGTGCCCTCTCTTGGGAGCATTGCATAAACTGACTCACAATCTCCACTGCATAAGTAATGTCTGGACGAGTCAAGGAAAAATAGATAAGCTTCCCAACTAGCCTCTGATATTTCCCTGCATCAACAAGAGAAGGGCTAGAATCTTCCCCCAGCTTATGATTATGCTCAATGGGAGAACTTGCAAGTTTGCAGCCTAACATTCTTGTTTCTTTCGATAGGTCTAGGATAAACTTCATTTGGAATATATTTATACCCTTCTTGGATTTAGACACTTCAATCCCCACGATGTACTTTAAGGGTCCCAGATCTTTGATTTTAAACTGTTGGCTAAGTAGTTCTTCAGCTTGGCTATCTCAGCTCTGTCATCTCCAGTTACCACAATGTCATCAACATGGACAATTAGGGCTGTAATGGTGCCATCACCATGCTTAGTGAACAAGGAGTGGTCAGCTTGACTTTGGGAATAGTCATTTTTCAAAATGGTCTGCCTGAACCTTTCAAACCAGACCTTTGGAGAATGCTTAAGATCATACAAAGCCTTCTTGAGAAGACACACCTTTCTTGCAGCTGAAGGGAAATTAAAGCCGGGAGGAGTTTGCATATATAGCTCCTCTTCTAAATCGCCATGTAGGAAGGCATTCTTCACATCCAAGTGATACAATGGCCAATCCTTATTTGCTGCCAGAGATAAAAGGACCCTTATGGTGTTATGCTTAGCCACAGGAGCAAATAACACCTGATAGTCAATCCCATACACATGACTGTATCCTTTTGCCACCAACCTTGCCTTGTACCTGTCAATAGTACCATCTGACCGGTACTTGATTGTGTAGACCCACCTGCATCCAATTGGAGTTCTCCCCCTAGGAAGGTCAACCAATTTCTAGGTACAATTTTTCTAGAGGGCCATCATTTCCTCAGTCATGACTTGCTTCCACTTAGGGTCAGACATAGCTTCAGAAAAACAGATGAAAGAACAATAGTAAATGCAACACCTGTAGGGGAGAGGGAGTCATAGGAAACAAACTGGGCTATAGTATTAGTACAAGCTCTCTTTCCCTTCTTAGTAGCAATAAAAAGATCTAATTTAGATGAGGAAGAAAGGATTTATCTGACTGAGAAGGGTGGCTATCAGGGTTTAGATTCAAAGAGGACTCTTGGCAAGTCTTCTTGTTCCTCCTTGTATACACAATGTCCACCTTTGCAGTACCTGAACCTGAACCTGAACCTGATCCTGAACCTGAACGACCTCGTGATTGATCACCAACATCAATAATATCCATCTCTTTGTGTTTCCCAATGTCAAGCATAAAAGGAGAGATAGGCAATAGGGAAAGAAAAGGGATTTCATCAGTAGCCTTTTTCACTGCCATTATGCTCCCCTGAAAAGGATGCTAATGAGGTGCAAAAAAAGGTGCAGACTCAACGAAGGTGACATCTTTAGAGAGAAGCCTTCGTCTGAAAGAAGAAATATAGCACTTGTAACCTTTGGTAGTGGACGAATAGCCAAGAAAGATATATTTAAGAGCCATGGTGTCCAGTTTAATCCGTGAAAACTTATTAATATGGACATAACAGATACACCCAAACACTTTCGGGGGAAGAGAGAAAGAAGAAGACTGAGGAGACAAGGTGCCTAAGGGAGTTTTGGAGCCAAGAAGTTGTTGGCATACGGTTGATAAAAAAAGTAACAGTAAGAAGAGCATCAAACAAAAAAGTTTTAGGAACATGCATGCTAAAGAGAAGACTCCTACTAACTTTCATCAAATGGCAGTTTTTCCTCTTAGCTATCCCATTTTGTTGGGGTGTGTCAACACAAGCTAGCCGATGGATAATACCATTATCCGTAAAGAAGTCTTGAAGACCACCATACATATACTCCCCCCTTGTTAGAACGAACAATCTTAGTGTCAAACTATGTACATCTCATATGATAAAAAATTTTAAAGGCATCATACACATCACTTTTATGCTTCATCAAAATAGTCCTAGTAGCACGGGAAAAATCATCAACAAATGAAATAAAATAGCGAAAACCAAGTAAAGAGGTAGTAGTAGAAGGCCCCCAAACATCAGACTGCATAACGTGAAAAGGAACAGTAGATCTATTAGCATGATAAAGATAAGAAGAACAACAATGTTTGACAAAAATACATGGGAACTAGGAAAAGAACTAAATAAATGAGGTAATTGTTTCCTCATAATAACAAAAGATGGATGTTCTAAACGTTGATGCCACAACATCACAGAATCCATAGAACTGCTATCAGTACGTCCACACACATAGGACTGAGCTGTAGCCAAAAAAGGTGATTGAGGTTCAAGTAGAGCCCTTTCTCCTCACGCCCACTGCCAATAATCTTCTTCATCACCAAATCCTGAAAGAGACAAGGAGAAGAGATAAAGGTGACACAATAGTTCAAGGATTTTGTTAGCTGACTCACAGATAAGAGATTAGTGGCAAGGTTAGGAACGTGAAGAACAAACTCAAGTGAAATGGAATAAGTAACATGAATGCTACCTTTACCAGAAATGGGGGAAAGGGAGCCCTGAGCTTATCTCTACCGGAACAAATAGAGTACGTATTATAATAATGAGACGTACTAGTCATATGATCCATAGCACCAAAATCAATAACCCAAGATGGAGCTGTGGAAGGAGCAGATAAGGAAAGCTGCAAGACTGAAGCTGAGGAATCTGGCACTGTAAGTGAAGAAGATGATGAGCCCCCCAGTTGTGACATGACCCTGCAAAATGCTGCAATATCCTCACAAGTAAAGGAACTGTGCTCTTCCTGTATGCTAGAAGCAGACCTTATAGTAACAGTCTCAGCTTAAACACTATGGGTTCTAGCTCCCCCTTTACGTCCACCATGAGCACTATTAGATCCACCACGCATGCCAAGAGGATGACCATGAAAAACACATCTCTCTTTGATGTGCCCAAATTTTCCACAATAATCACATCGTCTGTCATCTCCACGAAGTGGCCCTTGACCTCTGCCACCACCATGCAAATCTCTCTGAGAGCTAGTAGTAACAGCTGACCACTCAAGAGGGGGAGCATAATCCATGGCCACCCGCCTGGTCACCTCACTCTACAAATAGTTACACACTTTATCAAGGGATGGAAGAGGAGACTGACCCAAGATTTGTATCCGGATTGGCTCATACTCAGGGTTCAAATCACCAAGCAAGATAAGAACACATTCCTCTTCAAGTGTTCGATAAACCTTAGTTTCATTTTCAGGATTGGACAGTTGGAGGTCCCTATAGTGATCATACTCTTCCCAGAGACTAATGACAGTATTGTAGTACTCAGAATTGGTCCTATCCCCTTGCTTCATGGCAATGACCTTTTGAAGTAGTTGATAAACATTAGCCGAGACACCCACATGGTCAAAAGTTTTAGTAACACTGTCCTAAATATCATTGGTAGTTTGTTTCCTCATAAACCTTCTTTTAATCTCAGGTTTCATAGAAAAAACCAGCCATGTCATAACAATGGAGTTTTCAGTCTCCCATTTTGCATATGACGGGTCATTTGGGTTAGGAGCTTTAATGGTACCTATAACATACCCGAGCTTTCCCCTACTCCGCAAGGAAACCTTCATAGAGTGAGCCCAGTCCAAGTAATTTGTATTGTCCAACTTCACAATAGAAATTTGAGTACTTGGGTTATCAAAAGCCATAAGGGTAGGATAAGTAGAACCACTCGATGCAATGGCTGAAATATCCCCAAAGAGGACCCCAAGTCCACTATCATTAGACATATTGTAGAGAAAGGGTCACACACAAGGTGGGGAGTATACACTCTACCCAAATTTTCTTTCCCTGAACCAGGAAAAAAATTCCAGCAACCAAACCAAGCATATACTTCAAAGAAACTCACACCATCTACCTTCTTCAAGGTGTAGGATCATAACACCCTTTACATCATACCTTACAAATACATAGCAATCGAAAGGATCACAAGCCACATTTTAAAGACAAAAAAGCCAAAAAACAAGGCTGGCGGTACCCTATGTTCAGTGAAGAATTGAGTTGTGCAGCCATAACTCAAGGAGGCTTGTAACGAGACCAAGAAGGGTGATAATACACCCTAGGGCGACCCAAATGAACCTGGTTTCAGCTCCAAGCTGACTAGATGAGAGAAAGAGAAAAAATGGTCCAGGGCTGACAGTGAACTTACTTAGACCTGGTTTTGCTTATTGCAACTTTCAAGTGTCTCTTTCTTCAAAGGAAAACTCCCCTTGGTGTCTCCATGGTCTCCTTGCATGTCTCTCTCAAGGTTTCTTCTATCTTCTCACATAGAAGTCCCTTTCCTTGGAACTCCTTTGTAACCTAGGGTTCCAAAGAGAAGAGAAGAAGGGAGGAGACTAATAGCTCGACTCTCAAACCAACTTTACAGCTCTGATACCAAGTTAGAACATGTGGATGGAAAAGAACAATGAGATGAGAGTTGGAGAAGAAGAAGTAGAAGAGGGAGAAGGAGAAGAGGCGATGGAATGGTGGAATAGTGTGTTGTGAGTAAAATCTCACTAACATCAATATATTACTTCACTAATATATTTACAAGCAATTATACACACCTCCCTACAGAGGGAAAAAGAAAAAAAATAAAACATAACATGACAAGTTCCTACCCTTAGAGCAACATAACTATTATCTCTAACACTTCCCTGGCTCCCAAATAATATTCAAGTCAAAATTCTACCCACCTGAGGGTCCATCATATTTATCATTCCATACTTGATTAATGAACTTCTAACTTAGAAATCCAAACGACTTCATTTCGACCAATAGCTATTCTTTTTACTTCTTTTACCACAAATATCTGAATCTTTCACTTTTTCTTCTTCAAACAAAATTTTACCCCAAAAAACCAGTTCTTTTTTTCTGAACCAATGGAAGGGAAAACCATTTTTTGCATAGGGAATCCAGGTTGCAAGGTAAATTGGAAGGTATTCAATCTAATGTAGCTATGCCTCAATTTTGGTATAGTAATGCACTTGCATTAGACATTAATCCCATACGAAGGCCTATGCACGAGCTGTTGGATTTATTGACATTTTGATGTAATATGTCCATCAAACCCAATTTAATTGGATTAAAGTAAGTACTGCAATTCTATTATGTTCTTGTAATAATTGTTTATATAATGCGCAATTGCCCATTTTTATCATTATTCGGTCTTGACTATGGACAAAGTTGGGCACTCTATTCTAGGGCTGCCGCATTGTATATTTCCTCAATGAACACTTAATTTTGTTGAACATTGATTCATCGAAATTTCCAATTTGATCTACCACCATTTATTCATATGGGGAATTTCCGGTAGTTACTTTTCCCATACCTACGAGGCACTTTTGCGTATATACTTCATGCAGTCGTGGTGATCCAAATGGTTGATGTCTACCAACAACAATGACTACACACCGGCCACTCATTGTGTTAATGGAGGTGACACTAAATAAGGTTTCTACACCCCGAACGGGTGAACTTCTGAGTGAACAAGTTGTTGGACTATGATTCACTAGAATCTGGGGCCTCATTAACATTATTATTCGTAAAGTATTTTAGATAATTTGGTCAATTCATTGGTCCCGACACTCCCGGTTTAATGAACAATGCACTTACTTTAATGGCGGTTATTTTTATTCCATATTTGTGAGGGTGTAGGCCTAGATGAGGTCCCAATAGTGTGGAAGAATTTAGGATTATGTGGTGTATCTTGGCTTAAAAAATTGTTAACAAGATTATGAGCCAAGGAAAATGCCTGATGGATGGAGAAGAAACACTACAGTTCCGATCTATAAACATAAAGGTGATATTCAGTGCTACAATAACTACGAGGCATAAGACTAACAAGTCATACAATGAAATTATGGGGGAAGGTTATTAAAGCCCACTTGAGAAGAGAAACTATTATCTCGGAAAACCAATTTGGTTTTATGCCGAGTATATCCACGACATAAGCTATTTATTTACTCATGAGGGTTATGGAAAGGCTTAGAGTTTGCAAGAAGGATCTCCATATGGTCTTTGTTAACATAGAAAAAGCCTATAATAGAGTCCCTAGAGATGTAGAAGAGATAGGTGTCGAGTAAGTATGTGGAAAGAATTAAAAATTTGTACAAGGACGTGGTGACTAGTGTGAGAACTGTGGGAGATGAAGCATTACTTGGTATCAAAGCCTAACCTGGACATGGATACCTTTATTTTTAAGACTAGAGTTCGATTGCCCAATAGAAAAATTACTGTTTTACTCATAAATGAAGGGTGAAGTGAGAATTCTATTTCTCAATCCGTGGTAGAGATGGCTACGACAAATGGGAATATCATTGGATCTAACGGTGATGTTTCATTAATTTTTTATCTTCCTGCTTTGACGGTGCTAGATGTTATATATTTCCTTCTTCTAAACATGTCATCATATAGAAGAACAGAAGGACGTCCTTGATCATTAAGGGAACGCATATATGTTAAAGCCCTCCCCCATCTACTACACACTACTATCTTGAAAGGACTGTAGCGTTGATAGCTCTTTAAAGCAAGTTGAAACGATATCAGTAGTGTAGCCACAAGAGGAATTGGTTGAATGTTCGATTGAAGATGTGGAGCCCCAAGAACATATTCCAATTGGAGAGACACCACTTAGCCTCGTTCGTAAGGAGATCGGATGCTTGATTTTCTTCTTCCTCATATCCTAGACACTCAGAAGCAGACTGTCACTGATTTTTATGAGAAGCATTGGATCGCCATCAAATCAAAGCAAGTGTTCAACAATGTCGATCAATTGGTGATCCTCCCATTCTACAAAACTCAAAGGCAAGTTTATTCATCCGATGGGAATTGATACAAATAGTTATGATTATCCACTTAGGCCAATCGGGCCCCAAAAGACTTATTTTGGCCTATGGTTGGGTTCTATGGACTTTGGGCATCTTAGTTTTTGGTTCATTGATGTAATAGGCTTTTTTATAAGCCCGTATTTGGAGTCTTAGTTGTGTACATGGGATCAAGTCTTAGTTTAGTCTAGAAAGAGTCCTATTTAGTTAAGTAATTTGTCTTATTGTTTGTCCGTACTTTATGTTGAATGGAGTCTTCTATTGCAAGTATTTGATCAGTATAAATTAGATTTTGTTTAGGTAACTTGAAGGGACAGTTGTTTATTTGGTTTAGGAATCTTAAAGTTTGTATATATGGTCTTTATAAATAGAGTCGCAATCCTACACAAATTTATGAAATTTTGGAATGGAAAATTAGTTTGATTTATTGTCCATGGCCAAGGCTGCGGGGAAGCCAGTAGCTTTGGATCGACGTACCAAAGGTTTTGCAGCTGGGCACTTTGCTTGGGTTCTGGTAGATATGGAGATTGCATGTCCAAGGCTTGATGAGATTAATGTCGAGTGGCAACAGGTTGATTCGATGTAGACATTCTGGTTCAAGCAACCAGTGGTCTATGAAGATAGTGCGGTTATTACAAGAAAGTAGGACATAATATTTAAAATTGTAAGGATAAGGAGGAAAGTGTATTCCAAGTGAGAAATATAATGAAGAAGATGAGAGGGTGCATTTTGAGTCTCATGTGCAGTAGGACTGTAGGACTACAGATCTGGCCGTGATGCTTCAGAAGATTCAAGTTGGGTCGCCATGCTTCGACAGTCTCATCCTTGTGATCCCCATTCTTCCCTATCCTTATGGCTCCATTGCTAGTACTCTCTTTCCCTCTATCTTATAAGAAAACCAACCACCAGTGGATCATCTAATTGATCTGCATTACTAGGTTATTGGGATGCAGTTATTTAAGGAGTTGACCCAGCCAAAAATGCAGACAGTCACAGTTTAGGTTGGGGTGAAGGTAAATAAAATAAAGAACCAGCTCAGATAAAAGCCACATAATTATACCCTTTTTTATATTAATGAATAACATGATTTACGCAAGAAAATTACCAGGGCTGTTTGATTCCAAATATTTTCCAACAACTTAAAACTCACCTGAAAAATGTTCCAAAACTGACACATTTTGAACTTACAAAGGATAACATAAACACCCATAAGGGGTAATCCAGATTATCTCCATCCAATTCTCAATTAAATTTTGAAACTGACCAGTAATGTAATTTCATTTGGAAAACAAAAAATATCCCTCATAAAAATGCATGACCAACATTCTTCTTCTCTAATAAACCCTACTCTATGACAATCTCTTCCTAACAGCAGCAAAAAAATCACACTTGTAATTAATTATATACGCCAATGATCCAGTTTTCTAATTTGACACAGCTTTCAAAACCAGGACCCTTGGTAAGTTACTTTTTATTAGAAGAAAAAATATATTTTTTTTCTCATGTATGAGTTCTGCATGGTGCAGCTTGTCTCACACATGGCTTCAGAAACTTATGTCCAAAGCCTTCAACTGTTCAACTATCACTTTGTAAGCAGTTTAACACAAATACACAAAAAATAATTTCAAAGCACACATACCATATTGATCACTACTATAGCAGGAAAACCATAATATAAGCAGAAACATTAGCTGCTTGCAACATTACTTACTTGTTCTGTATCATCAAGTATCACAGTGGCATTGTCAGCTCCCAGTACCACATCAAGGCCCTTTTGGTGTCTTTGCGTGCAATCAGCTTGTGAGATTACTCTGGAACTAAAATACACCTTCCCAGGGTCAAGGAGCTTTGCCATTTCCAAAGCATAGGAACGTTCTCCCATTGTGTATATATACATCTCAAACATGCTACTTGCTTCTTTTAGGAAGGTATGAACAAAGGGCCTTAACTTTGTTAACATGTGTATAAAGTCCAATCTGAACAGGCTGCCATTTGAGAAATCTAGCATTCAAAATATTTAAATCCCTTAGAAAGAAAAAGTGCAATGGATAACAAAACTCAAAGATATGTGCAAAAACAGAGAAATTAAACAAACAGAAGAGTGAAGCATAGGAGATGGAAATAGCTGTTATCAATTACAAATGAGAGGGGGAGTGTCCCTGTTGAGTAGTAATCTCTCGAGGTTCTCTGCTTGTTCTCTTCCCTTTTCTTTCTCTTTCTCTTCTTGATTTTGTTACAACAGCGACGTCCAATATGATTGTACAGAAAGGAAACATCACACCGAGACTGTTAAGAGCTTGAATTGTTGGTGTATTCTTGGAATATTCTTACTTTTAGTGTCTTATGTGTGGTACATTAGTTACAAGGGCACTACTGTAATTTGGGTATATTTTTCATAATGGGACTTCCACTCCCATATATGATCATGGTATTGTTTCTCTTACCTCATCTTTATCCTTGTCTTTTGTACTTCATGTTCCCCAACTACCTTTAAATCTTCTTTCTATAAGTCAAATTACCAACACTGTAACCTGTTTTGTCACATTCTTCCCTTCATACTGTGATTTTCACGATCAATAGACAAGGAAGAACATTGGTGTAGAGTGTGAGAAGGATCGTCTCTACTCCATTGACAATGTCTTGTCTTCCACAGTTGCTTTAGCTTCTTCTAGTAGTGTTACACCCTTTTCATTGGCATTATTGGTTAGGACACGTCTCTCTTCAAGCTTTAGCAAATGGTTCCTAGTTGTCTCCAATTAAGTGTGAATTGTTACTAGTTGTCTCATATTAAATGTGAATTTTGTGAGCTTGACAAGAATCATCATTCATCATTTTCTTCTCGTGCTGTTGTTAGGAGTCTGTCTTTATTTTCATTGGTTCATTTTGATATTTGTGGGTTCTATGTCGTACCAAAAAGTGGTTAGGTTTCATTTATCCGTTACCTTTGTGGATGATCATTCTTGGTTAACTTGGTTGTATTTATTTATGTTGGCCACATCAGTGTGTGATGTTGTCATTGTTGTCAGCAAACTGAATCAGCAAAGCAGCAGACTAAGAGTTGTGGTGAGTGTACAATGTAGTGGGCAGCAGCTGTGGGGATGTGCAGTTGATAATGTAGCAGTCTGTTGAGCTGATGATAGGGCAACAAGTAGTGTGTGGAAGCAATTGCAGAGGTGGGCCGCGATATGGCTTTATCATTAGATATGGTTTGTGAGCTTCAGAAATCTGTTTCTGCACATACATCAGGTTCAATCTTGTTTTTGGAACCTGTGCACTCAATCTGAGTTGAAGGTGAAAACATGAAATTTGAAACCCTTTGAGTCAACTTTTAAGTGGAAAAATAATCGAATCAATTGGAGCTCTAGTGAGTGAGTTATGGTTGTGGAACCAGCGTAGGTCAATTTTGGTGTATTGCTGAACATTCAATCTAATCTTCCAGCGGGCTTCTAATCTTCAAACAGCTTGAAATAAACACTCAAAACGCTCTCTCATAATAATCGAATAATAGAAATAAAAGAAGAAGAGAAGGATGAAGAAGGAAAGTTATGGGTGGGATAATGGCCATCTCAACCTGGGCCTTTCATCCACAACTTTTTCAGGTATTGTTCATCCCTTCTCAAGAGATTGGAGCAAGCATTGCCTACAAAATTATTCATTCATTAATTGTGTAAAGCTGGTACAACAGCCTCTCTTAAATAGAGAGCGAAAACTTACAAAATAGAAACTAGTTCCCAAATAGGAAACTAAATGAAAAAGGAAACTAATATAGTTTAGCAACTAATCTCTAACTTGAAGCCTAAGAAATCATAAAAGGCAACTACTAAGGACATTCTAGAAAACAAAACTTGTGCAAAGCATCTTTGACCAGTGAAACATAAGGGACAAAATCAAAGCTGTAAGAAGAGATCACAGGCCACAAAGGGGTCTTCTGGACAGCTGTATTTAGCCGGCTTGATTGTTAACTTGAAGGGCCTTCTAGAAGCTCAAACTGAAAAGTAAATCTGCACTAACAAGGGGTCCAAAATAGAGGACCAGCTGGCTGGGATCTCAGCCCAAGGCTGGCTGGTTTGGGCCTTCTTCCTCCGTCGGTAGTGTAGCTCAACATATGGATCTACATCAGTATGCAGTATGCAAGCTTCACAAGGAGATTGATGTCTCTATGGGCTTGGTTTGACAAGCTTGACAACATTCTTATTGATTGTGGTTTTAAACAACTATTCTGATCATTCTGTGTTTGTTCGACATTAGGATTCTTGATGTAGATCCCCATCATGGTCTTCATTATCGCAAGAGGAAGAAGAAGAAGACCAACCAGTCTTCGGCTGATTCAAGCCTAGCCGGTCCCCCCCCCCCCCCAATTCAATTTCAGACCTATGCTGGCCACATCAGTAGTCCATCAATCAGCATAGGATACCCCCTTTGTTAGGGCATATTTGCTTCCAGTTTTGGGCTTCTAGAAGCCCCTCACAGCTGCCATCGAACCAGCATTTTTACAGCTGTCTAGAACTCCTTTTGTGGCTTGTGATCCCCTAATACAACTGTAATTTTGTCTCTTTGTTTGACTGGTCATAGATACTTTACACAAGTTGACTTGCCTTCTAGAAAGTCTCTATTAGTTGCTTTAATGTTTTCTTAAGTTGCAAGTTAGAGATTAGCTACTATTATGTGTTCGTTTCCTTTCTAGTTTAGTTTCTATTTGAGAACTAGTTCCTAATTTGTAATTTTTAGTTCTTTATTTAAGAGAGGCTATTGTAATAGTTTTAGAGAATTGATTAATAAAGAATTTTGCAGCCTATGCTTACTTCCCGAGAAAGGATGAACAGACAGCTGAGATAGTTGTGGGTGAGATGCCCAGGCTGAGATAGCCATTATCCCACCCATAACTATCCTTCTTCATCTTTCTCTTCTTCATCTTTTTATTGCTGCTATTTGATTATCGTGAGACAGTGTTTTAAGTGTTATTCCAAGCTATTCGAAGATCAGAAGTCTACCAATAGATCAGATTGAAGAACCAGAAAGTTACTAAATCAATAAAGGTGAGTCAGGGTTTTGAGGCTAAATTGACAGCCCCTGTTTCTCCCATTCTACTGCCCATCTTCGAGCACCCTTTTAGGGGTTTGAAGAGCACCCTAAGGGCCTCCTTCGATCAGCTTTTCAGCCTGGTCTGACCAGCCAAAAGGGAGCCTCTGGTTTTCTCCCTTTTGCTCTGCTGAAGCCTTGCATCTGAGAGGATCGATTGCTGATTCTATTCCTACTTCCAGCCCTCACTCAGCCAATGTTTGTGGACTTACAGCCATAGATTGGCACTGACAAGGTTTGACTACCCTACTACTCTTCTACTTGTGAGTTTCAGTTCAGCCTAAGTTGAGGCTCTATTGTGATCCTATATTCTGAAATCAGATCTGAGTTGGTTGTGAGTTGTTTGGTATTGGGGTGTGCTTGCCTGGGTGAACTTACCTTACATTAATTCTAGGTGCCGTTTTGGTGGTTTAGGTTGATGACATCATTATTTTTGGTAGTGACTTGTCCAGAATTCAGTGTCAAATTTTATTTACAAAAACACTTTCAAATGAAGGATCTAGGTTCTCTCAGGTATCTTTGGGAATTGAGGTTGTTCAGAGTAAAAAAGTTTTGGTCTTTCTTAGAGAAAGTATGTTCTTGATATATTGTCTGAGACTAGCATGTTAGTCTCTAAACCTATCCATACTCCCATAAATCCGCATAAAAAACTTACGACCTGTGGTGTTAAGGAATTTGCAGACAAGCATCAGTATCAATGGCTGATTGGTACACTTATTTATCTCACCAAGACTAGGCCAAACATATCCTTTGCAATGGGAGTTATAAGCCACTTCATGGAGCTGCCTATGCAGGCCCACTGGGAGGTTGCACGTTACATTCTCCAATATCTTAAGAGTACTCTGGGAATATGGCTCATTCACAAATCTCATGGACATTTTGAATTTGTTACTTTGATGCTGATTGGGCTAGTATTAAAGGTGATAGGTCTAGCACTGATTATTGTACATTTGTTGGTTGTAACCACATCACTTGGAGGCGTAAGAATAGTGTGATGATCAGGTTGTCATCTATATTGTCACTAATTCAGTTTTTCATTAAACAACTAAACATATTGAAGTGGATTGTCATTTTGTTCGTGATGTTGTGACGAGGATGTGATCATAGTTTTTAAGGCAGCAAAACGACGGAGGCGTTTGAGGGTCTTTCGGAATGCCTTAGCGATAAGGCGGGCATAAAGCGTCGCCTTATTGACTAAAATGTTCCTGTGTAATTTTTTTTTATAATACCAATCTATTTGGCTCAAATCCTAGTTGAATCCTATTACTCATATGTTAAATAAATATTAAAGGTTCATATTCACACCAATGTAAGATATTCATCAAGAAAACAAATCAATAAAGTGAATAAATTAAGTTCATCTTCATCAATCATCAATCATCAATCATCAATCATCAATCATATTAACATATAATATAAATACATAATTATGAAACAAAATTATAAATATAAAGAAAAGAAGACATAATAAATATATTTACCTCTATGATGCCAAAATGAATGCCTAAGCCCTAAGGTCATCCACTATATTTCTACTCCTGTCAAAAAAGAATGAAGTTCACCGCTGCCAGACCAAAATGATCGCCTAGATCAGTGGTTCTTCCTTGTTCCTTGATTACTTCTCAAAGCCCTTTTTTAAAACATTTAACAAAATCCAAACCCTGTTTGTGAATCGTGTTTTTATTTTGTTTGTTTTGGTTATTTTTGATGGAGCAAAGCTGATCCCATACATCTCAAGTGTTAACAGAATCATACACCTACCAATAAAAAATCTATATTTGGGATCTTCATCAAGTAATTTTAAAATGTGTTTAAAAAAAAAAAATCATAAGGCACCACTTCACGTAAGGTGGAGCACTGCCTTACCATCTCTAGACCGTAGACGCCTTAGCAGCGCCTTAAAAACTATGGATGTGATCTCCACACCATTTGTTAGCTCTGGTCAACAGCATACTGATCTGTTTACTAAAAGTCCTTATTTAAAAATGTGTTTCTTCAGGGTGTTCCAAGTTGGGCATGGGTGATATTTATGCTCCAGCTTGAGAGAGTATTAAGAACTTCTTTCGTAGAGGTATTCTTGTAATACTCTTACTAATGTATTATGTGTGGTACATTAGTTAAAAGGCACTATTTGTAATTTTGGTATATTTCACTTTCTACGGATTGGAGTTTACACAGTTTTCTTCAATCCATAGCACTCTCCGTTGCTGTCTTCTCTTTTTCTCTCTTCTTCTCTCCTTGTTTCACTTCATTATTGTTGGTTGTCTTGTTGTACTTCATTAATGTTGGTTGTTCTAGGTCTGAAACTATTACAGAGACCATGTCAAGAGCATGAACTTCAGTCTAAAAAATGTTGTTTAAGCCAGAAACATAAAGATTGCAGTTTCATTCCCGCTGAGCAGTACTGAATTTGCAATCCTGAACCCCACGCCCACCCCTGACCCAGCCAAAAAAAATAGACAAAGTCATCCTCAAAGTATCATGTTTTGGCACTCTCACAAACATTATGGCATTTGAACTTTTTAAGGCATAATGCAGTCATCCAGGTAAGTACCATTTGCACTGGGACAATATTGCAATTTTAATGACTGTTATACTTATACATTCATTCCAAACAGAGCAGGTGCTAAGGAATTTTAGCTCAAGAGAGTTGAGTATATATACGTGTTATCTAGCACATAGAGTTTCTTTGGGTTGGAATATAATAATATCATTACCACAAGCACAGGTTACAGGAATCATTTATCAGGAAAATCTAGTTACAAGCAGCATAATATAAACAGGAAAAAAGAGCATAACTTTGTTTCACTGCCTTAACGGGGAAGAAAAGACTTACCTTCCAACGTATGGTCCTTCAGGTACTCCTCTTTCAAACTTAGATCAGCAAACTGGGTTGAATTAAGCAAGGTATGGTCCAAATCAAGCACCAAGTAAAGTTTTTTATCGCGTAGCAATTTCTTCAGGTCCACCCCACGTAGTCGAGAAATCTCTTCTGTGCCAAGCCTTAAATCCTGCAAGCACATTGATGTCATCAATGATAATCAAAATATTCAACTTAAACAAACTAGAGAACAGACAGAATGAAGTAAGTCGGTAAGATAATACCTTGTGTACATAGCCAAATGCAACGGCTGATTCATCTTCCTCTAGCTGTCCACATCTTATGCACATCCCTCTAAGAAAACCGGGATGTGGAGGACATATTTCCTCATTTATGGAGGCATCTGCATATATTAATTAGTTAGGTCCAATACATTCCATGAGCATCCAAAAAATCTTACCAAATGTGAAACCCTACTGGCAATCTCTAGATATACTCAAATCTAACTGTTGGATGTACATCAAATTTTGCTGAAACATCCATCACCTCTCCCAGGCCACTTGACCAGAATTCTGTCCACATGAGACTTGTCTTTTTCTCTGTTTAATTAAATCTCAGTTGCTAGTTTTGGTTCATATACTGCCTACCATTTATGGAGTTACATTACATTAGGCTTTCTGTCCGTAATCCTTAGGTGATTAGAATATCCCATCAATTTGGCATCAGAGCTATGGAGGGACAGTAATAGCCACTATGTTGACGGGATGATATAAAGGGTGGATGAATTCTACCTCAGGTTGAAGGATGATCGTGCTGATCTTATTCAGCAAAAAAAGAAAAAGAGCATCCAAGTGCACAAGGCTCCCGCTACCGCAGGGTCTAGGAGATGCAAATGTACACAGCCTTACCCTCTGCTTTGCAGGAGAGACTGTTTACAAGTTTCAAACCCACAACCAACAGGTTGCAACAGCGCAACTTAACCATTGCACCAAGGCTCGCCCACTGTGGATCTTATTCAGCATCACTACAAAACTCGTGGACCTATTGTTTTGGTCCTGGTTTAGATTTTGGGATCCAATTGAATGTATGGTTCAAGTTTGATGCAGATTAATTACCAAAATAGGCTTATTTTATTAGGAATAAGCCTAGGGTTGGGTTCCATACATGTTAGGCTTTTGATCCCATGTGTTTTGAGTGTAATAGACCACTTTTATGGGTCTAAAAAGGGGGCTCTAAGATTGAGTACGGGATTACTAGTTAGTTTCCATTTTCATTAGTTTCCTTTCTAGTTGGGCTTGATTTGAGTTATATTTGTTTCCTTATGAGTCAAGTTATTAATTGAGTCAAGTCCTTAGTAGTTAATTTCCTTTTTCAACTAGTTTCTAATTTCAGTTAGTTTCTAATTTCAGTTTTTAGTAGCTATTGTATTAGGAGAATATCTGGTTTCCTTTTTGAGAAACCTTCTATTTTGTAATTCCCTCCCCCATTAACATTATAAATAAAGAAGAGGAGGCTCCTAAAGGCCTAGATGATTTAATAAACAAATTAATGGTTGTTGCTATTGTCTTCTACATGGAGATTTGTCTTGTGTTTGATCAAGGCTGATGGAATTGGTGTTTGATCCAATTAACTCTCTGTGGTGTGAAGCACAAGAGGTTCTCTTCTAGTTATCTCCCTCTTTTCTTCCATACTCAAGGTGATCCAATTCTGATCTACTGTTATAGGTATTTAATTAAATCACTTTTCTCTCAATTCTGTCAAGAAAATCTTCATATTTTTCCTATTTGATCCCTTGCTGCCAGAAACACTTTCAGCCATCAGTTTGGGCTGAAATTTGGATCAAAGATAGGTCATACCTGGGGAAGAACTCGACCCAAAGGGGAGCTCTTTCAGACCAGTGGTTTGAGAGATTTAAAAATTCTCCCTTTTCTTGTCTTTTAGTGACCTGTGACAAATCAGAACTGAAATTGACAGATCTGGTTCAGTTCCTACTGTTCTCGTGGACTTTGGTTCATGGTATTAAGTTGATTTGGACCTATTTGAAGTCTTGTAAGCCCTTGTTATCGATCCTAATCTGATCAGAGAAACCCTAGTATTTGGTTCAATAGCTTCAACTGTTTCGGATCTGATTTCTCTTGTAATCTGATCTGTGGTGCTATTATCCTAATTTGACTTGTGTTTGTTCTTCGAGAGCATCCTGCTGTTTTGGGACTAGGTTGATTTTGCCGATTCTAGTTCTACATTAAAGTTTGGTTTATGTTAGACTTAATTTGAGTACCTAGTGGGTTGTATGGGCCATAGACTTTATGAATATGGGTTCACTATTGCAATGGGCCAATTTTATAAGCCCAAGTATTAGGGATTTAAATCCTATACGGGATTAAGCAATTAGTTTCTATTTTGTAATGTAATAGAATAATCTATTTGGAAAAGATTGAAGTTGTAAGGGATTCTCCCAACCATACATAGGGGTTTCCAATTTTTCTTGTTTCCATGAAGTTATAAACAAAGAGTAGGGGATCATACCCACTAACATTGATTTGAGAAATAATTTAGCCTCGAGCTTGTGAGTTCTATCATCTATGAGAGACAGAGCATGGTTTTGTGGGATTCAAAACTGCTCTACTGTGCGATGCAATAGGAAAACCTTGGTGGGGTGCCAAGGCTGGAGTTGGTGAGATTCTTTCTCCGCAGTTAGATGAGAGGCTTAACATGTCCTTCTTCATTCCCTTTTCTATTATTGTTCCATCTTCTCAGATCAATTTCTGCATACTTTGATCCCTGTGCATGCAAGTGTTGTTTTGTCCTGTTGAGGATTCAACAATACAAATAATTGCTACTCAGTTCTTTCTTCTATCAGTTGCATATTGTTATATCTGGCTGCTAACTCTTCTACTCTATTTCATAGTCAGAATCAAGACATCGATGGTGCAGAACCTGGGTTCAAAAACCCTATTCAGATCGCTTATAAGCCCGCACAGATACTCAATAACTCAATTGCAATAATCAATGGCAGATTCATAATTAAAGCAAAGTTTTAAACAGTGACAGACCCGTAAATAATATGGGCAGTATAAGGTCTCACTGACATAAGAAACAGAACATGAATCAATTGCAATAACCACTCGAGCATGGGGGTATTTCTGGGATTACAAAAAAAATAATAAATATAAGGGGAAAGTGAGGGGTTTTATGATAGATAAACAAGAGATAGGAATTATCGAGGAGGAGGAAAGAAACTGGATTGTTTCCTACCTCAAAGTCGAACCAGAGAAAATAAAACAGCAGAGTTTTGCCTTAGATTCAGATGTTGAAACTCATCCAATCCAACATCAATGACCTTATTTTGAAGCTTCAAAATAAGGTCACTAACCCAATGGCCTCTAATTCCTAAGCAGTTCAAAAAAAAAAAAAAAAAAAAAAATAACAGACGAATAACTGAAGAAACCTCACTGCAATGGAATCTGGCGGTAATGGTATTCCCAACTGAAATCCCAGATTAAGTCGCATTGCAGAGTACTAGAGGAGTTGTTTTGAGCTGAAGTTCTAGGAGATGAATCACCTTCAGGTAAGACTTTAAACCCCCAAAATCTGAGAAGGAGAAGATTGGGGATGAGAGAAATATATCAGATACTTCTCATAACCCAGTTGAGTCAATAATTTCTGGGTAAAAAAAATAACAGAGCGAAGTGGAAGGAAAGAAGAAATGAAGTAGAATTGCAAGGGAAGGGAAGAGAAAGAAGAGGGGTAGCAGTGGCCGACCAACTCGAACCAGCAAAGTATGCACACGCTCACCACCACAAGGAAACTCAATTTAATCTGATATGATTGAGTACTTTATATGGAAATAGTTTCCAAACATAACAATTATTTGGTATAATCTATCAAAATAAATAAATATTTGCCATATGCAGGATTGTTGTACGTCACACCATAAAACAAATATTTTACACTGTTCACACAAAAAAAATAAGGAAAAGGAAAAAAAAAATAACATCTAACTTATCAGGAAAAAGCACCTAGTTCCTGTTCTCTGTCTCCATGTGAAGTTGTCCCTTGAGACTTCTCTAAAATGTCCAACTCATCCATCTTACGTTTTTTAATCCTGCAATTTTATTCATATTAAAAGTTTAAAAACATATCATTTCTCATTCATATTAGAAGTTTAAAAGAATATCACAGATATATAAATTATGAATCATTCTCTCAAAATAACGATGAGTTTAATATAAAGCCATAGCTGAATCCTGAAGGACATAATTTCAACCATGTATGAAACATATTGCCCTGCATCATTCTAAAGTAGCCGACAAAGTAAAATAGGTAGACTTGTCACTTCATCATGGGCCACCTATGGCCACATTGGAAAGACATGAAGAAAATAAATTAGTCAAACTCACGGTAAGATATGATCTCAAGAAACTAACAAACAGCTATAGAAATCAAGTTTTGATCCTACAGCAATGATTTCCTCATCATGCTACATTGGAGGATGCCATCCTACCTCTATAAAGTGTCCATGAATCTAGAAGGATTCGTGTAATTAATATATTCAGCTCGAAACTGTGAAACATCAAGAAAGGAGCTTCAAGAGTGCACAAACTACTATTCTCACGTGATTTATGCATTATCTGCCTCATGATTTTCCATTCGCCTATGCAATGATGCAGGACATTAAGAAAGCCTTGAAGCAATGGGACCAACTAGAAGTACACTACCTAGCATGACTAAAAACTCAAGTTTTAGATCCAGAGACAGGGAGCAATATCTAGAACAGAGACCAATAGAAGCATAACAAGTGTTGTACGAAATCAGAAGCGAATCTGGCAGAAAGAATCCAAAGTCTTGAATCATTAAATATTTAAATCAATAAACAAAGTCAAAATTGACATGAATAATAACCAATGTATGAATTCTGCAACACAGATCATGAACCACAATAAAGACCAGCAGTAAATCACATCATTTTCTAGTTTCTAGCAACTTGATGTTATTTATGTTAGCTCAGTTAGTGAGCTTCAGTGCACAAAAAGCCCACGCTCACTAGGAGGTCTAGAGTTTGAGCCTCCTTGCTGTCACTAACTTCCCTTCCCTACCTTAGAAAAAAAAGAGATCATTTTCTAGTTTCTAGCAACTTCAGGTTGTTTATGTTACTGTGAAGAGGAATCAGCAGTGCACTTGTTCCTGATTTATCAATTTTTTTTAATAGTTTTCAATGTGTTTTTTTTTTTATTAATTTGAAGTAAACTTGACATGGCCGGTGATATTACTTTCCAGAAAAAGGCATGGCCTGAGAATATGCTGTTCATTCCAATGCTCAAGAATCATCTTGCAGATAAAGAGTTTTATGAAAAATATGATGTTCATGTTGTTCTAGGTTGACACTAAGAGGTGAGGTGAATCAGGATCACCAAAGATTCTCACAAATTTATTCCAGGCACTCTTTCTTTGACTCCCTTGATGTTCGTTCCCCTTGCTATTACTTCAAGAGTTACAGCAACTTGATCATTCCACCATACTTATCTAGTTTTACAACATGAAACTATCACAGAGACTTGACTGCGCATTACAATGTCTCTCATCAAAAGCAGCCAGCAATGCAATCCAAAAGGCCTCCATGAATCTAGACAAAATCAACTAGTAAATAGTAGTCTAGCCTGGCTAACTTGATAATCAAATCATATTTCAGTATGCTTATTTACTGTATGATCAATAGTCACCATAAAAATCCAATGTGCAGGAACTATTTGAAATTATCTGAAATGGGCTCATGAATTTTCCATAAGAACGATTGAGGAATGTTAGATGGGAACCTCATGAACCTAAGGCCTTATCAAACCCAACCAAATCCCTTACGGAATGGGATCTCTCATTCAAAAGATTTTAATAAACTAAAGGTCTAACGACACTAAAGAGAAGACCCAGGAGAGGGGGCGGGGGGAAGGATATGAATACCTACCTCTCTGTTTCAAAATCATTCTCGTGTTCGTCATCTGAAGAAGTACCTTGCAGCTCTGCATCAAGAAATGCTGCAAAATCATCGCTGCTCGAAGAGTGCACGGGGGAATCAGCCGCTAAGCTCATCACTGAAGCACAAAGAAATAAAACAATTTAAAAAACTTATCATTATATCAAACTGAATAAAATAAAGCAACTCATCATCTCCAGATCGAGCCAAGGCATCCAATGGTCAGGAAAGCTAATTAAACTAAAAAATAATTAAAAGGGAACCATCTCACATTAGAACCCTAACAGTACCTGTTCTTGTGTTCGATAAACCAATAGATGCCGGAAAAATCAGGTTTCTCACGGGCTGAACACAGAATACCTCCTTGTGTTCAGCCCCGTCAAGGAGTAACAATTTTGTTCTTATTGATCAATCTCCAGAGATTGGATAGAAGTTGTCTGGTTTCATCATCGATTAATGTAAAATTTCTACCTCTCCGTCGCCATTCACTCCGACTTTTCTTTATTTTGCTTCTTCTCCTTCTCTTCGTGTAATATGTAATAAAATTACGATTCATCTCCACGTTTTTTTTTCCTTTTTTTTTTTTTTTTTTTTTCTGTTTTAGAAATTAGGATTTTCCAGATGACATGTTCAATATAAAATCTTTTTTTTTTTTTTTTTAATATGAAATTCACTTCAGAGCATGGTTTTAAGTATCGATATTGCATCGGTTGTATCGATCGTATCATATTGGAATTAGTTGAGATTGATTTTCAATCTTTGATCGATCCAAATTGATTATCCATATCATTTCAGGGGTAAAACAGGAAAAAAATATACGTTTTCTAAAAAGCAAGAGGCAAAAGTGATCGATACACACCGATTCTCTCTAATACTTATCTTGATCAAATTTGTATTAGCCTCTACAGATACAGGTACCGATACCGAGAACTAAATCCATGCTCTAGAGTTTAAAGTGGGTGAATATCTTGACATGGCCATGTGATTGGTGATTGAATGAAATTCTAAGCAAGGTGTCTTTTTATAAAGAGTTTACAAATGCATTTTAACTATTATTATTTGTTATATGGCCCTGGCATCAGTGCAGAGGCCAATGTGAGTGTGCATAAGAGCACCAACATGATGTGATTGTTTAAAAGGGTGAGACAATAATTCGTGTACCCTTATGTTTGGACTTATAGGGGCCACATAACTAGGCAACTTTCCTTTCCCCTCAATAATTATATTTAAAAATAAATATTTTTTAATAAAAGAAGTTTATATCCCATCAATCATCAAGATTCTCTAACATAATCATTTATACTGGCTAAAATTTTTTAAAGTGTTCATATGCCATACTTAAAAATACGTTATGTGATATTATTGAGTTGAAGGATTTAATGTAATTATTTTTATCACTTTAAAGGAATTTTAGTTTTATCAATTAGAAGTGTATTAATTAGTAAATAATACTACAACGGCTTAAAGTGAGACTTTAAGTAATTACTTTAATTCGCATGTGAACCGTTTAAAGATTAAGGTGCCCACTCTATAAATATACAACTAAGGATAGAGGCTCTCTCTCTCTCTCTCTCTCTCTCTCTTTTCACTTTTAATCTTCATTGTTAGTATTAGGTTTTTGAACCCATAAGTCTGAGGATTACTTCCGTTATTCAAGGTCTCGCTCAATTGTTGATCTGGGAAATCATTTATTTGCAAAGGATGCATGATCAAGTGCAATATTACGTCAGAGGCATTGAGCTTGGGATCAAGTGCTAAACCCTTTTATGTTCTTGTTGCATTTCGCTTAATGCCAGCGAGAAACGATTCAAAGTTCAAAAATTTTGATCTGGGATCATCATTGCCAACAATGAGAAGTTGCAGCTTTCTTACTCCACCATTGTCAAAATTATCCAACCAAACATGGCAAGAAACTGAAAAATACATTTTTTTTTTTCTTCTCTCTAAATATCAGTCTCTTCTTTTTTTTTTTTTTTCTTTCTTTCTGCTAGAATATCATAATTTTATTAAGAAAAAAGAAAAAAAAAATTACAATACATCACAAGAAACTGAAAGCCAAAAATTAAAGCTTAAGGATCTCCACCTTAGACATTACCATTAGCAAGGACCTCAAGATTTACTCAAGTAAATCTATATCAAGGTCTTGTTGCTGCATTTGGAGCCATTTCCTCCCTAACATGAGAGGGGAAAGAAATGTGCGAAGATGAAGAACATGTCTTAGTTGCATTTTTTGCCTGAAAATATGCTACCACATTCGTCACCTTAAAGCAATGAGTAATCATCTAGCTGATGGAGTCCAAGTAAGGTAGCACCATAGACCACTCCTACATATCATACTATGGAATCGATCTCGATTGGACCAACACCACAACCGCTACTGAATCTGTTTCAATCCACAACGACCCCAACCTGAGATTCATAGGCCACAAAACTCAGCAATATAATTTGTTTGATTTCCTAGGAAAATTACGAAAGAATCCACAATTTCACCCATGTGATCCCTTAAAATTCCACTCACCCCTACTCTCCCTAGATTTCAAAGAGAACACCCATCCACATTAAGCTTAATCTTAATCTAATCCCTCATTGGTTTGCACCAAAGTACTTCTAGAATAAGTTTTGAACTATTTGGAGTACCTTGCAAACCAAGTCTTTGGCAACAACTTAAATCTGTTGGAGTCTTAATCACCCCTTTCAAGTAAAGATTTGCTTCATGCAAATCACTTTTCATCATAGTAAAATTTTGATTTGGTTATTTCATGCCATGCCTCTTCTCATTTCTCTCCCTCCATATATTTTCAACTACAATCACAATGCCCATAGACCAAGAATCCCTCACCACTGGCAAACTTCTTTTCTTGTTCCACCATTGCATAATCTGGTGTGATCGTCTGGCCTAGACCATAAAACACCAAAACAATCTACAACATTCTCCCATATAGTCATAGAGAACCTGCATTCATGAAAAATATGATTAAACGTTTTTGTCGGCATCTCACGGAGATTACATTTAGACACTAAAGCGATGCCCTTTCCAGAGATAATATCATATGTCGGGGGAGCTTCCGATACATTCATCTCCACCCAAATGTTGATTGGCTGCAACTTTGAACCCCAAACAATGGAAAACCAAGGCACTTTCGGGTTGCGCTTTCGGATTTCCTCCCAAGAAGATAAAGAACAAATTGCCCAAATGGATCCATACACAATGATCTTCAACCTTATATTGAGCCAACCAAATTGATCTAGCGGCATTGAAACAATTCCTCATTAGGCTAGAATCAACCTCAGGAAAACGCCACTTATAATTTTCAATTAGCTCCGCCACCTTGAGGTTAGCATTTGCAAATTCCACCTCTTCAATATTGGCTAATTCCTCAATAGATTTCTCCCCCAACCATCTATCTTTCCACAATCTGATAGATTTCCCATTCCTTACTATCCACCCCTCTTTGCTTAACACGAATTGCCACATTCTTCTTTACCCAGCTATATGGATGAGGACCTATAGGTTTTTTTAACCTCACATTCTTGATAAATCTTGCTTTAAAAGGCTACTCATACCTGAATCCCCATGCTTGATGTTCCACACCTGCTTGCAAAGAAGGGCTTTATTAATATCATGAAGGCTACGAATCCCTAGCACACCTTTGTCTGTAGGTTTACAAACCATATTTCATTTAATACTGACAACCTTCTAGTTATCCACATTTCCTGGTCAAATGAATTTTTCATCCACTTTTCCATAACAATAAATAAGTATGAGGGCCCATCAGTATACCAAAAAATTATGCACATGCATGCCTAATATCACCAATCGCACAAGTTGCACTCTACCTGCCATGGACAACAACTTTCTTTTCCACCCGACATCCTCTCTTTGACTTTGTCCATTAAGACAACAAAGCTTGCTTTCGAACCTTGTCTTTAAATTTTTTCACACCAAGATCCTTATTAGGGAAATTACATATTGCAATACCAAGGGCGTCTGGAATGCTTGTTTAACCATCATTGTCTCAAAACTCCATAACATGCGGGGCTCAACCCAGCCCCCAACTTTCCCACCTTAACCTCTCCGCCAACCAAACAGGTCCTTAGAGTTCTACTTCATGTTCTCCTTCATCAGAGAGAGAGAGAGAGAGAGATTTCAATCCCTTTTTTTTTTTATAAACAAAGCAAAAGCCTCAAAGTCTAGCCAAAGGCAAAGCTCCAAAAAAGGAAAAAACCATGGTGAGAACAACCATTAAGAGGATACAATGAAAAATGGGAAGACAATTACAAGCAAACAAAAGGAGGGAACACAGAAAAAGGTGTTAAGCCACTTTCTCTAGATGGCACCATTGTTGTTGCTATTTAGCCAGGCAACAAAGCTGAAGTTGATAACAGTCTCTGATCAGTTTGTCTTCACCAACTGACAATGAAGGAAGAAAAAGATTTTCATCATATGATGAAAGATTACAATTAATGGATAGCCTTTTACATCTAAAGGAAAAATAATGGAAAGAATTTGCAACAAAATTTCTCAACCAATAAAGCTTTTTCAGTAAATCTTATTAAACATACCACAATCTGGCAAAACAAGAGTGGGTCCCAACTACAACAAGATTTCTCCTCTAATATTGAGGTAAAGAGCATTCAAGGGGAAAGTTCCCCTTGAATCTTTTAGAATCAGTGCAATAATTGTAAATCATGTAGTTGTTTCTGACCGACTGCATCTGACCAATTTGGTTGTAAGTCAGCTTGCTGTAAACAGGGGAAGTCCACCAGTTTGCAGGAGTTACGGCAGCACATTGGGTGATGCTAACAGGTCCCCTCCACTTGCAAGCCCTTGCCCTGAACCTTCTAAAGTGAGCTACAAAGGGTGCACTCTTCCAGTCAATTTTTATACGCCCACCTTGTGTTGCCCAGTTATCAGCATTCCATATGCTTGAATAAGACTTCATCCCTTGCTTATTTGGAAAAGGAATGCCTTGACTCTCATAGTTCCTGAAGACTCGGATTGGAATACTATCAATAAACCACCTGAAACAAGACCAAATAAAGATATAAGATGATGATGAGAAGTCAAACTTTTCGAATACTCAACCTCCCTGCTTTGATATCATGTGCATTATTCTGTAGCCTAAAAGCTTGAATTGCTTGAACTGTTTAGTAAGGGTAACGTAAATGTATACATCAATAGAAACAAGTGAGGGAACTCACACAATCTCGCTAGGGTTCCAATGGATAGTGTAGTTGTGGAAATCAGAAGTTGGGTCAAACCATGGCTTGAATTGCTCTTCTTTGCCTCCAATGCCTTGAGCGAAGACATTCGTGTGGATAGTGTAAGGTTGTCCTGATGTATTCCCCAAGAACTCATAGTCTATTTCATCATGCTTGTCACCACCGGAAGACAACTGCAAAAAATTTCGAGATGGAATTTTAGACCTCTCTTCTCATGATCATATCCATATCATTGTGAATAACCCGATGTAAATACTTAATGGTTAGCTATTAAGGATGAATTCTACCCAAGTCCTTAACGATCTGATTTGAAGATGGGTTGGAGAGGGTACTTACATAGTAGGCGGTAACAGTGCCGGAAGAATTTCCAGGTACTAATTTGATGAGCATTTCTATGCTACCAAAGAGGAACGGCCGTTTTGTTGAAACTCCAGATCCTGAAAAACCAAAATGGAAGACAATGAAAAGGGGATTAAAGACATTATATATTGAAAATTGGGTATATATAAAAACAGAAAATAATTAAATGAAGTGTCAGATCATATGATATATACCTGACCAATTGGTCAAGACAAGCTGAAGATCTTCACCATTACCCCCAATCGCAGCTTGTTGAGCTCCCCAGGTAAAGTAAACACTCTTGGGAAATGTGGCATTCACATAACTGAGATTGATGATGAGTGCAAACAAAGAGACAGCAAGACTGATGAAAAGAGCTTGTAAGTTGGCCATGCCAACCCTAAAGCTCAATATCCTTCAATGAACTCTTCCTTTGGTGGCTAGAAACGATTGCTTTCTTCTCTCTGGAACATAGAAAACTGAAGTTGTGATGCATTGACAGATGATCTGTGAGGGCTTTATAAAGGAGAACAAGAGAATATACCCAATACTCAGTTATTTATTCATTATTTTATTTTTAATTTTTCAGAAGCAACACAGTGGCCGGCTAACAAGTATGATGATTACGAGGTGGTATTCTTTCTTAGTTTCCCTTTTCTGGGTTGGGCTATTACATGCATGCATTGATGGTCTTCTTCTTGTGTCAACTTGATAGTCTATCTAAGCTGGCAGGCGTGGGAGAATATGAGACTACGTGCGAGGGACAATCACTGTGAGAGAGAGAGAGAGAGAGAGAGAGAGAGAGAGAGAGAGAGAGATGGAGTTGACTCTTGTGGTTGGGTGAAGAAGAAGTCTGCGTTGAATCGACGTGCAAGCCTATAGCTACAGTTATATGGAAGAAGAAGAAAGAAAAGCAAAGCAAAGATGCATATTTCATTTTCATGACAAGTCCAATGGATTCTTACAAAAAAAAAAAAAAAAAACCCTAGTCCAATGGATGAAGTCCTAGAATACAAGCCACCATGCATGCCCCGTCGGGTTGCCCAGTCATGAGTCTGTCTTTCTACGATCTTTTGAAAAAACATCCCTGCCCCTTCCCCTCACTATTTAGAGCTTGTGCTTGAAGCAGACGACGAGCTCAACCTCTGCCTTTGAAATACATATAAATCTATAATAATTAATCACATAAAAAAATATTTTTTCTTCTCAGTTTTTATGGGTAAGGTAAAAAATTCTCGAATTTTATAGATAAGATAAAGAATTCGTTAAAATAAAGTCTTTAAATAAAAGAGAATTCTTAAATAATAATAATAATAATAATAATAATAATAATAATAATAATAATAATAATAATAATAATAATAATAATAATAATAATAAAACACAATTATTATATATGATAAAGATAGTAAACAACATCATTTAGCACAAATTTTGCTAAATCAGGCAACAAATCGAAGGATCAAATAATTAACTCCTCCTCTCAATATAAATATTAAAAGAAAAAAATATTCACACACTATCCGTGTGTAGATTCTTTTCCATGCTTTCTCACAAAAAGTATGAACTCCACACATAATTTTTTTTATTTTACTTTTTTATCTATTTTAAAGATGCGAAGTCCACATCAATTGATAGCTACTTTAGACCCTCAATTAATGGTAATACATAATTTCTTTGCCACACTAATAAAGAAATTATTATTTTGATCTGGAACTTCTTACTCTTGAGCTGGCTCTAGGAAGTCAAGCCCATATATTTGAGTCCAACCCGATCTTAGGTATGAGATTCTTGGAGCTGGCTCAAGGTGGTTTCTCAATTTTAATAAAACATATTATAGGTAATGACCATTAATGAGGCCCATGTAGGCATGTACAATAACATGGACATCATTCCATCACATAAACCCCATAAAACAAAATGATTTAATTATCTTCTTATAAAGCAATAAATCTAATCTGTCATGTGCAAGAACCCTTTCATCATGTCCATCACTTTCCAACCATGTGGATCAAAGATTTGAGAGGATAACTCTTGGGATACGGAACTTGTTATATATATATTTATATTAATGCCCTATCTCAATTTTATCACTTATAAGGATTTTTTTTCCTCCTTAATTTTCTACTAAGTTATTTTTAAGTTCATGTCAAGCTTGTTTTGTAGAATCTTCAAATTATTTTCTAGAATCTCTATAACACCACATGGGAATATTGATTGGCCTGAAATTTTAATATCATTAATTAAAATGATATGGACAACTTGTCCACCATATTTTTGGAGCTCCACTGAACTACAATCCAATAGTTATTAAGGGCATGATGAATAGTACAAGCTTAAGCATTTTGGAATCTAATTTAATATTAATTATATAGAACATGTATGCCATATATGTGTACATAAATACATATATAATAAAAAATGATGATAAGTTATTATGTAAAGACCATAAGGTTATATTAGGGGGAGTGCTTATCATGGGACATATATTTGTGTTTTAAAACATTAAATTGTAAAAAATATGAGATTATTTATCATAAGATAATATGGTGGAGCTTGAAAGGAGAAAATTTAAAGACATTTACTCATAAATTAGTAACACAGAAGGTAGGAATTCGATGAAAGCACTAATATAACGTGGAACAAGTTTGCTACTTGTATTAGGAATGTAGCTTAAGACGAATTAAGCGAATTAAAAAAAAAAAAATATATATATATATATATATTCATCTAGGGAAACTTAGTGGTGGAATGATGAAGTTGAAGCAGCCATTAAGGTTAAGAAATCTAGTTTTAAATTTGGTGTATGATTAAAAATATGGAGGATTTTAAAATGTGTAAATTTGCTAAAAACAAAGTTAAGAAGATAGTAGACTAAGAAATACGAGGAGGATGCTATAATAATTTTGGCTTACTAACCATAGAATCCCCTTTCTAAACCTCCTATTGGCAAAATCCAACCTCCGATTAGTAAAATCCTATAACGCTCTGGCCCCATTAATCATGCACAATATTGTTCTCTTTGGCCCATGGGCCTCTAGGTTTTAAAACGCGTTGTCCATGTTAAGGAAGCCAGAGGTTATTAACTAGTTTAGGAATTTCTCTCTAGGTGATGTGGGACTAAAGTTTGCACACTCTCACCAATCTCTCAAGCCCCCTGGTACTAGCCATATTCTTGGTGGGGACACCTCACCGATCTCCCACGCGAGTTTGGGGTCGCGAGTTTGGTACTTGCCGTATTCTTTGGTGGGGACATCTCACCGATCTCCCACGCGAGTTTGGTACTTGCCGTATTCTTGGGTCGCGAGTTTGGTACTTGCTGTATTATTGGGTCGTCACACTTCCCCCTTTTTAATACCATATGTAACGCCCCAATCCTGCACAATATTGTCCTCTTTGGCCCATGGGCCTCAGCTTTAAAACACATTATCCATATTAAGGAAGCTAAGGGTCATTAACTAGTCTAGGAATCTCTCCCTAGGCGATGTGGGACTAAAGTTTGCACACTCTTACCGATCTCCCAAGCGGGTCTGGTACTTACTGTATTCTTGTGTCGTCACAAATCCAACCATAGGATCCCCTTTGTAGACCTCCGATTGGAAAAATCTAACCGTAGGATCCCCTTTGTAGACCTCTGATTGGTTAAATCCAACCGAAGTATCCCCTTTGTAGACCTCTTTTTGGTAAAATCCAACCGTAGTATCCCCTTTGTGGACCTTTGTTTGGTAAAATCCAACCGTAGGATCCCCTTTGTCGACCTTCGATTGGTAAAAGCCAACCGTAGAATCCATTTGTAGACCTCTATTTGATAAAATCCAACCGTATGATCCCCTTTATTGACCTTTGTTTGGTAAAATTTAACTGTAGAACTCCCCTTTGTAGACCTTCGATTGGTAAAGTCTAATGGTAGGACCATAGGATCCCCTTTGTAGCGCTCCCATTGGTAAAACCCAACCATAGGATTCCCCTTTGTAAACCTCCAATTGGTGAAATCCAACCATAGGATTACCTTTGTAGACCTCCGGTTGGTAAAATTAAGCCTTAAGATCCCCTTTGTAGACCTACGATTAGCGCACTTGGTTCAACGGTTAGGTACAATGTTGCGACATGGTGGTCAAGTGATCGAAACAGCCTCTCGACATTCTCGAGGTAAAGCTGTGTATGTAGCTTTCACCCCTGGACCTCGCACATACGGGAGCCTCGTGCACCAAGTACGCCCTTTATCCCCTTTGTAGACCTCTGTTTGGTAAAAATGATCAAATCATAAGATCCCCTTTGTAGATTGGTAGAAATCCAATCATAGGATTTCTTTAGTAGACTTCCAATTGTAGAAATCCAACCATAGGGCCTCTTTGGTAGACCTTCGATTGGAGAAATTCAACCGTAGGATAATCAATCAGGTTTTATGTCAAGAATATCAACTTCATAAGCTATTTATTTTCTTAATAGACTAATGGAATGATTTAGGCAAGGTAAGATGAATCTCTATAAGATCTTTATTAATTTAGAAAAAAAGTTTACTATAGAGAACATGGAAAGTTACTTTGGCAAGTGTTAGAGAAGAAAAATATGTCACATTAATCTACGAAAATATTAAAGATATGTGAAATATGTAGAGATAGTAAAAGATATGTAAGATGATGTAGTAACTAGTGTAAGAAACTGTAAGGGGACCGGATAGTAAATTTCAATTCCAATTGGATTACACCTAAGATCAAGTCTAAGCCCCATGATTGTTTGTTATGCTAGTCGGGGATAATAATTTAGTGACTAGTGTAGAACTATGGGTGGACAGGGTAGTGAATTTCAATTATATTTGGATTACTTCAACGGTCAACTCTAAGTCCATATTTATTTGTGTTAATCATCGATGAGTTGACTAAAGACATTCAAGATCAGATCCCTCAATTTATGCTTTTTAGTTAATGACATTATTTTGAAGGATGAAACTAAACTAGGGATACATGGAAAGTTGGAGTTGTGGAGCTCAACCCTGAAATCAATAGGTTTTAAGATGAGTAGAGTAAAAATAGAGTATATGTTGTGTAATTTTAGTACCAATAAGATTGAAAGTGAGGTGAACATTGATTATAGGGACATAGCGAAAAGTGAATTTTTAGCACTTAGGTTCAGTTATAAATAAAGGAGGAGAAATAAAAGATGATGTTGGACAAGGAATTAGAATACGATGGATGGAGTGGAGTAGTGCTTTCGAAGTGTTCTGTGATCGACATAAATCCTTTAAGACTCAAAGGAAAATTTTACAGAATAGTTATATGACTAACAATGATGTATGGACCTAATTGTTAGGTAGTAAAGAAACAACATAAAAATAAACTTAGTGTAGAAGAAAAAAAGATGTTAACATAGATAAGTGGTAAAACTAGAAAAAATAAAATAAACAATAAAAAAATTAGAGCTAATGTAGGAGCATTTTCAATACATGATAAGTTGTGACAAAATCATTTGAATAGCATGGACATGTGCAACAAAGGTCTTTGAATATCTCAATGTAGAGGGGTGATTTGATTGAGATTAAAAGAGCTAAAACAACCAAGGGTATGCCTCTCTGAGTAGCCCAGCCGCCCAAGAGGTGTTGAGTTGAATTGAGTTTATACCTATGCTTTTTCCAGTATTATCATATCAAATCATATATATAGATATAGATATATATAAAACAAGAAGATGCATATGTGCAAATATCTCCATGTGTATTGAGAGAGTTATCAGTAAAAAAAAACAGTTTACTTATTAGTGAAGGCAATGCATTAAGTTCTTCAAAGGACTCCTCATAAATCCTTAAACGTTGAATCAAAATGGATATTCAATATAAGGAAAGGTTCTCTGAGCAAGTGGCATAGATAAGCACACCTAAAGTGTAGTAAAATGATATCAGATATTGGAGGGCAGCCAAGATCATTTTGTGTGAAGAGGAAAGAAATATTTTTCCTTCAATATATTAAGGACTGAGTTTCTTTTCAACCTCAGTGAAGAGATACCTATTAAGTCTATGTTCATAATGCCAAACTTTATAGAATATGGGGATTTTATTTATTTATTTATTTTTAATATGGGAGATATGACCTTTGATTCTCTTCATTGTGGGTGAAGAGAAACTTTCTTCACATATCAATTATAAGATAGTAATCATCTTTAGAATCTTCAAGTTTGCAAGAGTATAAAAATTTACACCTACCATCCAACAAAAGAGTGGCCATATGATAGATTCTCAAATCTGAATACATGTAAAGAAAGAAATTTGTCACCGTGTGTCACTTGGCAAAATGAATGTCTATGTTATAAAGAACACCAATGAGGTCATCCTCCTGTCAGTAAAATTTCAGCCTCAATCTAAGAAGGGAGAGCATCTCAAAAATGAGTTCAAAGTGAGCAAAAACAGTACATAAATATTAATAAATCCCTTAACTCATGATGAATTCTTGCAAAGCCCAAGTATGTATGGTTGGGCCTCTATAGTCTGGTTTTTATATTTATTTATTTATTTTAACCAAGGTGTTCGGTCAGTTTACATGCACCTCAAACTAACAAGTGTGGTTAAGAAAGTATAGATTGCAACACTGAGCCATTTTCATAAGCTTAACTCGGATGCGTCATGGAAGAACAATGTTGAACGTGGAGGTATTGGGTTTTTATTAGAAATAATCAAAGACAGGTTTGTGTGGCAACTTCTGAACCTTTAGAATTTCAGTCTATCTTATTGGGGGAGGCATTGACAATGGGAAGTGATTTGTTATAGGTGAACTCATAAACTTTAAATCGTCTAATAGTCATGGAAATTAATCATAAAGAGCTTTGCGACGACATCTTAGGGTGGAACACAACTATTCCATTATTCATTCAGCTGGTGGTGGGAGACATTTCACATTTTTTTCTTTTTTTCTTAGAATGCAAATTTCAATTTGTGCCTAGGGAGTGCAATTTAGTTGCAGATTTCTTAGTTAGGAAGACACTATTTTCTATGAGTAAGATAGTTTGGCCAAATTCCACTCCATAGTTGACAAAATCTTGTATTTCGATAACTACGAATTTGACTTGCTTTAATGAATAGCTTTTATTCAACCCCACCCCCACCCCCACCCCCACCCCCACCCCCACCCCAAGAAAAAAGGAAAACTTTAGCCCTTTTTTTTTATTTTTTATTTTTTATTAGACAAGAGGAGTATCCGTAGGCCGACTAAATTCCTCCTTGGGCTCGTACGTGAACCCCGTGCCACGTACGAATCGAGAGTTTCTGGGCCTTAATGAGCCTCAGGCGGGTGGCCCCAAGGAATTATACAACAGCAAAGTTTTGATCACGATACCTTACTCCCTAAGGTGGAGTCCCATGTCCCCTCCAGGACAAATCTAAATGCATTTGAACCACTTTCAATGCTTGTTTTGATTGAAAATTCAACATGTAAGGTGGGATTAGGGTCTTTAATGGTGACACATGTACAATGTCAAATCCATCAAGTGTGCCACACACCACATAAATAATCGTAACACTTGTATGTAGATAAATTTTGGTAACACCTAGACTGTGTTTGGATACCAGGAAAAGAAACGAAAAAAAAAAAAAAAAAAAATCCACAAACATGGTTTGAGGAATCAGATCAAATCAGTCAACATCGCCTGGATCATATTGGCATAGACCTTGATCAATCCAAATCGTTGATCAATAAATGGTATTAAAAAAAAAAAAAACATTTTTTTAATTGAATCAGGAGTATTTCTATCCGATGTAGGGTGTTTCAAATTGGGATCAAGGCCAATAGCGATCCCAACTTGATTCCGTCTACTCGAACCTTGTCCCCAAGACACGAACATGATGATAAATCCATTTTCCTTTGTCCAAAAAACAAAAAAGCAAAAGATTTATGTGTACAATCATGATGCACGAGTATAACCGTAAAATGAAGTTGGGCAGGTGGATCATAAACCTTCATCCCCATCCAACGGCATTATGCATGGTCATGAACCATGCTTACACATCACCCTTTCCCATAGAAAAAATAAAATGTGGTGCAAATAGGCGATTAAGGATTAGAGAGGAGCCGAATCCGCAGATTTTAGGATCTATAACTTTCGTCGTAAACAAGGCCATGGCCTGTTAGTGGACATGGGGTTCTGTCATATGGGCCGGAGGATTGGGCTTATTGCACAAGACATAATAATGAATACAGGGAAATTTTTAGCATGCGGTAGATTTCATATATAAAAGTGTATTAGATTGGGATATATATATATATATATAAGTAAATATTTATATAAATATTCATATATAATTAAGAGAAAAGGAAGCATGAGACACCCTTGTGCAAATTATAATGAAACCCCCCTCTCACATAATAAACAGTAGGACTCATACTGTGCTCTCTCTCATACGGATGATACCATTTTCCAGATCCTCATCATTGTTGTATCTTGCAGATTCTTTCTTACATTGCTGTCGTTGATAATGGCCCCTTATAATTAATTGTGAAAAGTTTCACTTCAAGGTCCAATAATATACAATGGATAATTTATCTTAATGGTTCATATGATTTTTCCATATGGCAAATGACTTGACAATTCAACTATTGGATACTCAATGGATAAACTGGATAGGTCACTTGTCAAATTTCATATACAAATTCAATCAAATACTTCCATGTGTATTAACATGTATCTTATTCATGTATGTCTATACATGCCTGCTGACTCTGACCACTATTGTGCGCTCTCCCAATTAACACATAATAATAATAATAATAATAATAATACTAATAATAATAATAATAATAATAATAATAATAATAATAATAATAATAATAAATAAATAAATAAATAAATAAATAAAGGAATCTCCCCATCTAAAAAATTTGAGCCCCATCCAACATATTACATGACTAATTTTCAAATTCCCAAATAAACTTATCTATTTATGCCAACCATAATATTTGGATAATATAAAAAGAATAGATAGGTCTGAAAGGGAGAATGTTTTCTACGCAAGCAAGCCATATAACCAAGCTATGGTCAGGTGTATTTTACTATGCGGAGTTGTAGATTGGATTAGGCTGAAACATTTGTGGACAGATGTACCCCAATCAAGGACCCCTACTTATATGTCAAGGTTCAGCCAAAACGGGATTTGCCTAGTAGCAAAATAGATGGTTGAAAAATCTATAAATTTTGACATGGGTGCAATGTACATGCATAGGAGAGTATGGCATTACACGAGGATGAATGATTGAATCTAAGTCTAAGACTTAACATTTAATCTATCTAGATTTATTGTGGGATCCTTCCCTATTGTGGAATTAGGTGTCCCGACTATGAACCCCTTATTTGACCTGCCAACTCGGGGAACATGTGCCTATTTATATCTCTTTGCATTACATATTAAACCCTAAACCCTAAATCCTTATAGGGATATAAGTTTGCCCCTATGGGATCAAGCCCATCAAAAACCCAACCGAAAATTTCAGGTTTTGGCCTAGGCTTTTTAGCCCATAGTATGGTGACGTGTGTGTAGATTATATAAGTACCACAATTAATATTCACTCAATACATTATATACTTATATATTAATCTTTAATAACATGAAAATGACATAGAAGGCCAATTCCCGCCCGCCCTGACCCCAGTAGGGCTGAGCCTCAGTTGAGATATCCCAACCCAACCTCGGGGACCTGAGTTGGCCCGAGCTGAGCCCTGGAGCGTTTGGGAATTGCCTGGGATTTCAAAAACCTGGACCAGCCCAGCTTGGTCTATGCCGCGATCTGTCATCGTTCCTAGTATCCCTGTTGGGCATTCTATTATTCACATGGATGGTGCTTGAAGGGCTGGTTATTTTCTTGAGGTAGAGGTGTTTTCATTGGTGATCATTTGAGGGATTTCATTATAGCTAAGTGCAAGGTGAGTTGTAGTTTTCTATGGCCTCAATGGAAGCAGAAGTTATCCGGGATGGTCTCTTGTTAGCTAGGAGATTTGAGTCTTTGTAAAATAGCTTTTTTTTTTTTTTTTTTCGAAAGAAGTTTCCCCGACATTAATCTACCATGCTTCATCCACACCGTACAACAAGGGAGAGATATATGGAGTGCGAGAGGAGGGTCACATATATCATGACCCTCTCTTCCTTCATCGAGTGTGTAGGATGCTTGCTAACGATACTCTCTTAGATCCTTTTTGTTGGGGGGTGGATGGAAAGATATGATGTTGTAATTCGTGTACATGATAATCCTAAGTTCAATATGTTAGCAGATTAGACAACTTAATCTGGAAGGCCTTTATCTATATGGTGCAATACAGTCTGACCAAATTTCAACCCATAATTGATGGAGAAATGTATTCCCCAACCCGATGTCCTGCACATGACAATCAATAGAATCCAATTTACCAAAAATAAAAAAGTACAAGATAATCCTTTAACTCCGTATCTTTGAAGGTGAGTGAGTAGTCGGAACCACTATTAGCAAAAATGGAAACGGTAAAAAAAGAAACGGATGGTACAGGTTTTAAATAATAAAAATTTTCAAATGATACGGTCAAATAAACAGTAAAAAAAAAAAAAAAAAAGAGAATAGAAAAAAATGGAAAACGGACGATACGGGTTTTAAACGTATAGATTTTAAACAAACAAGACTAAAAAAATAGTACTATACTGGCATAAATTAAGGAATTATTACATGAATACTTGCATCTAATGTTCAAATATATATATATATATATATATATCTCATGTCTCATTATAAGTTTCATGACATATAATTGAATATCATCCACTATTAATTCTAAATTTATACACCACACATGTCCAAGTTTTATTTAGCAATGTGACTTGGCTATGATGTTGTTTATTGTTGTCAACATAGTCAACAACTCTTGGAGTAATGTATGTTCAATTTGAGTTAGTAGTCATCACTTTAGAAATATTTTTCAGCAAATGCATTAGTTTGTATCTCAATTTAGAGATCCATATATTGATATTGAGTTGAAGATGATTCATGAGAAATATAGGCCATTGAGTTAGCTTCAAGTCGACGAAAGAATCAGGTGGATCAAAGTTCGGGAGAGAAAGATATGGTCAATTAAGTATACATTATGTTCAACAAATTAAGTCTTAAAAAACGTCAAAAAAGGGGAACGTGTTTAGAACGAAAATGCTTGCCGTTTTGCTGTTTTTCTAATTATCTTTGAGAAGCATATGGAATAACGTGTTTAAACGGTAAAAAATGAGAACCTGTTTAAAACGGAGTTTTAAACGCCTTTTTGCTACCAGTGGTCGGAACTCGAAAGTCTTTGTGTGACCAATGTTGTGAATTTATAATCTAAAAAAATAAATATTTTTCTATGGTGAGAAGAGTCAACAAATATTTTAAAACCTACAAGGCAACCCGGGTAGGAAAAAAAATTCATGATGTGTAGGGGCAAGCTCAAATTGAGGAGGACAACCATTGGAATATTGATGTTCTGGCACTGTAATGGTAAGGCGTAGTTGAACTTCTTCATGTAGTCCTGGCCAACTTGGCCCTGTCATCCAGCCTGGTTCAAGCATATGCCCTCATCCAACCTGGTTTAATTATGGGTTGAATTTTTTTTTGGTAATGACGGGTATTTAAGCCTTCGACCTGACTAATCCAGTAGGTTCAATCAACCCACAATTACATGGATCGAATCATACCAAGAGTTGAATGAGAATCATTCAACTTTCACCGAAAATAGTGAAAAATACTACACACCTTACGTTTCTTGAGGTGAAGGTTCATTACTAACTCGCTGAAATTATTTATATGAATAGATATTTTATAAGGCTGCCTCTCATTATGCATATCTTCTAATATTTGAATACCACTTAGTCATGCAATACGTAAGAAATATCCTTAAGGATCATTGTTAGCCTCTATTTAAAGGTTTTTTTTACCAATAATCGTCAAGGCTGAAGACCCCAGCTTCTTAATTTACTCATGGTCTTAAAAAAACCCAATTCTTTGACCAGCAAACGAAAGAGAGAGAGAGAGAGAAAGAGAGAGGGGTTGGCTTGCTGCCTACTCTAAGTCCGACAAGCTCCCCAAGCAACAAAGATGAAGACGTGAACGGCAAAACAATTGCAATTAAGTTTATTTAGTTCTGTCGCCTGTTGGGGAGGTTCTTGAATCTTTGCAAGGTCTGACCTATATTATATTTATATGAATAATGTAGATTTCAATTTGTACTTAGTGAGTGCAATTCGATAGCAAATTCTTTAGGCAGGAAGGTGTTATCTTGTATGAGTCAGATAGTTTGGTCAAATTTCACTTTGTGGTTGACAGAATTTTGTAATCCGACAACTACGAACATTGCTCGCTTTAATGAATAAATTTATATTAAAAAAGAAAAAATAAAAAAAATGAAAAAATGAAAGAAGAAGATGGTAGTGGTGGGGTTGCATTTGAAGGATCAAGCAAAATCACATTATTGAAATGCAAGCACTTGGAAGTCATAGTGTTGAATCTGGAATACCAAGAGATGACAAACATCGTAGTCTACTCTAGTAGCAACTCCATATTATTAACAAAGGACCTGTCTGATGTAGACTTTTATTTTCAATGGCAAGAATGAACTTGGGCATGAAGCTGGCCAGGTGCAACTTGAACATTGAGCTTGACTGTAAAGAGTTTAGGCAAAGTATATAAGTTTTTGAATCCAACTTAACTAATGTGGGATTATACAGACATATAACTTAGGGAGGACAACAAACGAATCTGAGCTCTGATATCCATGTCGAAACCCAAGGCATCAAGTAGAAAGAATTATCCAAGTATGTAAAGAAATCAAGAACCAAACTTAAACAATGTGGGCAAGTAGGATGCATGAAGCCCAAGTTTCACAGAAAGATGGGGCCAAGGATTTCTATGTGGAGTCGGTGATAGGGCAAAATAAATATTAAAATGAAAATCCACTAAGGAAATTAATGATAAAAAAATGATAAATCACTATAGGATGGTTGAAGATAGAAGAAAAAATTGCTAATACATAAGAAATTATATAATTAGATTTAGCATCGTAATTTTGGATGTAGCCAATCTAGACCTTGTTCTAACTATCTAATAGTTAGCATTTTCACATTACCCTTCTATGATGCATAATTCGATAGACCACAAAGGAAAATTGTCCTATGTGAGCCATGCAAAGAGCCTCTTCGCTCTATTATATAATGTACCCTAAGCAATTTGTAAAATAGCTTAAAATTGTCATAGGATAATTATAATTTTCACATAAATATTCATTTAAACATAAAAAAGTTGTGATGTTAATTAATTTTGACTAAGTTGTAAAATGTTTTCTGAAAAGTTGTCAGATTTATGGAGATTTTACCCATAAAATTCTAAAAGTAATTGAAGTATACTTCACTATAAATGCTCAAAATGAAATTAGAGTTCTATTCTTAGAAATAGTTTTCAATTAAATTTCATATGATATAACATTAAATATCTTCTTGTTATTCTATAAGATTTCCATCCACAGTTTTTCTTCTAGCTACCAAAAAAAAAAACTATAGTTGTTCATTTTTGAAATTTTAAATGACTTTAGAAAATGGTACAGAAATTTAAGTCATTCTTTTTATGTATGTCTCTCCATCTAAAAAAAAAAAAATCTACCTTTCCCAGAAATTTTTACAATCGTGACCCCTCAACCAAACTTTATCGCATTTGTCGGTTGATAATACCTTATAAAAAAGATCATTTCATTGATCGTATCTCATGTAGTATTACAAATGTAAATACAGCCTTTGAACAAGTAATTAATGGGGATAAGAGAGAGGATAACAATAACAATTGTTTGCAGGGAGGGGAAAATATCTTCTCAAAAAAAAAAAAAAAAAATCAAATCAGAAGAGAGTAGGGTGAAAATTCTCATTCGTACCACATAGCTCTTCCTCCCCCTGAATTTTGTTCTTTCTTCATAAAGTCTCATCAATTTAAAGAAGTACACTTATAAATCAAGCCTCATGAACACAAGGAGTTAAGAAGCACATGAATTCAATGACCTAAAACTTACTTAATATAAGGAATTAAAGCCTCATGAATTTAATGAATTAAGGCCTTGTAAATATAAAGAATTAAAGTCACTTTTAACTCTTGCCTCGATACCACAAAGTAGGTGCACAAATTCAATTGGAAATATCCCTTACAGTTAGTACCATTTCTATAAGAATTTATTGTAAAGAAAAAGGAGAATTTACCTACAGCAAATGTCTCAGTAGAACGCTTTGACTGCTGCTAATTGTTCTGTTCCTATCACTTGTGGATGGATTTTGTTACTGCAGATTCTGGTTACCTTCCTCGCGCTCTTCTGTCAGGCTCTCCGAAACTTAAATCAGTAATAATAAAGAGGAAAAAATCACTCGAGTTCTGAGGATCCAAGATTGCATACCTTCTACCTTAGGGGCAACTCCTTTATATAGCATCTCTCTTCCCAGCTCTCCTTGGCTCCAGGGCCTCTTTTTCCGGAGGTGGCCATCTTGGTCGATATGGCGCACTTCCGCGTGCACGTTAGGGCCATAACTGTTGGTGGGCTCCTGCTCCAGTATGTCCGATCTTAATGATGTATCCGTGGGTTTCGTACATATACGTTATGATCTTAAAGGTTGATAAGTCTTTTCCTCTGTACGCCTTTTTGATAGGTAGCTTCCTTTGTGCATTGGTTGGTAGGTCTTTTCTTCTGTCTGTTAGGCTCTCGATGACTGACTTGTTGTCGCTTTGTGGTCATGCAATCGGGAAATCCACAACTAATCCTATGATTACTCCTTGGCCAAGTGACCGAAATCCTGGTGCTAGATCTAACCATGGTCCTGAGTTCCGGCATTCGACTCGACTAGGGTTAGTGTGCAAAGGATCGTTCATCCGGAGGCTAAGTGTGGTTGTGTGTGTTTCTTAGTACAGGTGGTACGTGTGGCACCACGTCCGTTCATGTCTATTCATTTTGTAGTTCCCCCATGTGGAGCCTTTCTTGGTGTTCATGGTGTGTCTACTTGCACGTCTCTGTTCGTCTGCTTGGCTGATCTTTGTCTTCATGAGGTCGTATGCATGCTCACGTGTCTTCCTATTCGTCTTATCTTTGTGAGGTCACATGCGTGCTCACGTGTCTTCCTATTCGTCTTATCTTTGTGAGGTCACATGCGTGCTCACGTGTCTTCCTACTTGTCTGGTCTTTGGGGCTTATGACCGTGGCACGTGATCGTCCAGGTGGCCGTCTGATTGGTTTCTTCAATGCAGAGGGCTTGTTGTGTTTATGGCATATCAGCTTTCAAAGCTGGCTCACAATAGTGTATTTGGATATAAATGTGACTTGTTAAATGGGTTAAAAGGTGGGATCCATTGCGTAATGTGCATTTTCCTTTATTTCTCTAAAGAAAATATTTGCACACAGGGGCACTTAAAAACGTAGATGTAATACTTAACAGTTAAGCACTAAGAAAGTAAATTAATTATAAGAGAAAATTGCATTGTCACCCCCTGAACTTTTATCTTTATTCAACGCCGCCCCTTGGACTTTTCGAAACATCAGAGCCACCCCATAAAAATTCAAAAAATTTCAAATTGGTCCATGCCATTAGTCGACCGTGTTAAATGAATGAAAACCTGTTAGTTTTTTTACAATATACCCAAAATACCCCCACCTATTGTGAGAGGACAATATTGCCCTCTCTTTTATTTGCTTCTTCTAAACCCATCTCCCATCTCCCATCTCCCATCTCACTCCTCACTCACTCGGTCGAACAAGAAGAAGAAGAAGACGGTACAGTAACCTGCAACTCGATCGTGCCCTCCGACGTGCGATTCTCAGGTGGAAAGCTGACCGGCTTGTGAATCTCTTTCCTCCGGCATGCAAACTTCTTCCCTCCGGCGTACGAACCTCTCCCCCCTCCGGCGTTAAATAAGGACCAAAGTTCAGGACCTGCTAAGAATATTATCAAATTCGTGAACTCTAATGGATGCTCTCTGCAATCACCGGTAGATGGGCTTGCTTCTCCTAATCATCCAAACAACTAACAAGGTCTCTGTAAGGGCTAAGGATCTTATTCTTTCAACAGAACAGTAGATAGCAATGGGCAGTTTAAATGGAGAACAAATCCCACTCAACCCTATTCAGACAATAACTCAAAGGGAGATTGGGTTTGACCATTCAGGTTGAAGTTCAGTTTCATTGACAGGGCACCTACATCAAATATGTTTTACATAATACACAGAAAATGATGGATCAATATATCATTTTAGAACTTTTATATCCTGCCCTTCCAGAAACACTCCAAAAATGAAACGATTCAGCATGTCAAAGAACGAAAAAAAATTGTTTCCAAAACAACATCTCAGTCAACCAACAGTCTAACAGACTAACACAAATAGGCATTCATTAACCATGAAAATAAAGTTCTCCTATACCCACATCAATTGAACCATAATTTTGACAATCCTTATTATCCAATACCAACTAATAATCCCAAATTGGAACTCATATTTTTTTCTTTCTTTTTGCCAGGTATATGGTGTATCTGTGTTTCGGGGAAGGCTGAGACAGGGAACAGATGTCTATCTTCCATGTGTCCATCAGATGTTTCTTCCCCTGCCAAAATAAATCCAACAAAAATCCCTGCCGAACCAATTGCATCTAAAACAACAGCAAAAGAAACGAGATGCTTTCAGCAAGCCCAAGAAGCCATTTACTTGTATTTTTGTGTACCCAGATCAACAGTGAATAAAAATTCCACCAAAAGGAGGAAATAAAAAATTGGGTTTGGGTGTGGGTGTGGGTGTGGGTGTGGGTGTGGGTGGGGGTGGGCGTGGGGAGGAAAAATAAAAAGGAAAACAAAAGGGAAATCTAGGGCCCGTTTGGTATCGTTTTAAAAAAACGTTTCTGGAGTTTTTTCGTTCTATTGGAATGAAAAATGGAATCTTCTGTTTGGTGCACTTATGGTCCGTTTCTGTTTTTTTGGAACAAAAAGTGAAAAAAAAAA